>NC_081360.1:97756716-98056716 GCF_030684315.1 Stegostoma tigrinum
CAGCAGGCCAAGCAGCATCTCAGGAGCACAAAAGCTGACGTTTCGGGCCTAGACCCTTCATCAGAGAGGGGGTTGGGGGGAGGGAACTGGAATAAATAGGGAGAGAGGGGGAGGCGGACCGAAGATGGAGAGTAAAGAAGATAGGTGGAGAGAGTATAGGTGGGGAGGTAGGGAGGGGATAGGTCAGTCCAGGGAAGACGGACAGGTCAAGGAGGTGGGATGAGATTAGTAGGTAGCTGGGATGGGGGTGAGGGAGGAGGTGTGGGGACTAGTGTAGCATTTCCTGCTTCTCAACCCCATCCCAGGCCCCAAGATGACATTCCACATTAAGCAGAGGTTCACCTGCACATCTGCCAATGTGGTATACTGCATCCACTGTACCCGGTGCGGCTTCCTCTACATTGGGGAAACCAAGCGGAGGCTTGGGGACCGCTTTGCAGAACACCTCCGCTCAGTTCGCAACAAACAACTGCACCTCCCAGTCGCAAACCATTTCCACTCCCCCTCCCATTCTCTTGATGACATGTCCATCATGGGCCTCCTGCACTGCCACAATGATGCCACCCGAAGGTTGCAGGAACAGCAACTCATATTCCGCCTGGGAACCCTGCAGCCCAATGGTATCAATGTGGGCTTCACAAGCTTCAAAATCTCCCCTTCCCCTACTGCATCCCTAAACCAGCCCAGTTCATCCCCTCCCCCCACTGCACCACACAACCAGCCCAGCTCTTCCCCCCCCACCCACTGCATCCCAAAACCAGTCCAACCTGTCTCTGCCTCCCTAACCGGTTCTTCCTCTCACCCATCCCTTCCTCCCACCCCAAGCCGCACCCCCAGCTACCTACTAATCTCATCCCACCTCCTTGACCTGTCCGTCTTCCCTGGACTGACCTATCCCCTCCCTACCTCCCCACCTACTCCCTCTCCACCTATCTTCTTTACTCTCCATCTTCGGTCCGCCTCCCCCTCTCTCCCTATTTATTCCAGTTCCCTCCCCCCATCCCCCTCTCTGATGAAGGGTCTAGGCCCGAAACATCAGCTTTTGTGCTCCTGAGATGCTGCTTGGCCTGCTGTGTTCATCCAGCCTCACATTTTGTTATCTTGGAATCTCCAGCATCTGCAGTTCCCATTATCTCGAATGTATCTGCCTCTATCACTTACAAAGAACAAAGAAGATTACAGCACAGGAACAGGCCCTTCGGCCCACCAAAGCTGCGCCGATCAAGATCCTCTGTCTAAACCTGTCATCTACTTTCTAAGGGTCTGTATTCCTTTGCTCCCTGCCCATCCACGTACCTGTCCAGATATATCTTAAAAGACACTATCGTGTCTGGTTCTACCACCTCCGCTGGCAGTTCGTTCCAGGCACCTACCACCCTCAGCGTAAAGAACTTTCCATGCATATCTCTCATGAACTTTCCTCCTCTCACTTTGAACTCACGACCCCTAGTAACTGAGTCCCCCACTCTGTTAAAAAGATTCTTGCCATCCACCTTGTCTATACCCCTCATGATTTTGTAGACCTCAATCAGGTGCCCCCTCAATCTCCATCTTTCTAATGAAAATAATCCTAATCTACTCAACCTTTCTTCATAGCTAATGCCCTCCATACCAGGCTACATCCTGGTGAACCTCCTCTGCACAATCTCCAAAGCATCCACATCCTTTTGGTAATGTGGCGACCAGAACTGTATGCAGTACTCTAAATGTGGCCGAATCAAAGTCTTACGCAACTGCGACATGACCTGCCAACTCTTGTACTCAATGCCCTGTCCAATGAAGGAAAGCATGCCATATGCCTTCTTGACCACTCTATTGACCTGCGTTGCCACCTTCAGGGAACAATGGATCTGAACACCCAGATCTCTCTGTACATCAATTTTCCTCAGGACTTTTCCATTTACTGTACAATTCACTCTTGAATGAGATCTTCCAAAATGCATCACTTCGCATTTGTCCGGATAGAACTCCATCTACCACTTATCTGCCCCCAACTCTCCAATCTATCTATATTCTGCTGCATTCTCCGACAGTCCCCTTCACTATCTGCTACTCCACCAATCTTCGTGTCATCTGCAAACTTGCTAATCAGACACCTATACCTTCCTCCAAATCATTTATGTATATCACAAACAACAGTGGTCCCAGCACAGACCCCTGGTCTTCAATTTGAGAAACCCCTTCCACCTCTACTCTCTGTGTCCTGTTGCGTAGCCAGGTTTTATCCATCTAGCTAGTACACCCTGGACCCCATGCGACTTCACTTCCTCCATCAGCCTGCCATAGGGAACCTTATCAAATGCCTTACTGAAGTCCATGTATATGACATCTACAGCCTTTCCCTCATCAATCAACTTTGTCACTTCCTCAAGGAATTCTATTAAATTGGTAAGACATGACCTTCCCTGCACAAAACCATGTTGTCTATCACTGACAAGCCCATTTTCTTCCAAATGGGATGGAGACGGTTTAAGGAACAGTTGTTGGGAGTGATGAGTAAATATGTCCCTCTGAGACAGGCAAGAAGGGGTAAGATTAAGGAACCTTGGATGACGAGAGCGGTGGAGCTTCTAGTGAAAAGGAAGAAGGTAGCTTACATAAGGTGGAGGAAGCTAGGGTCAAGTTCAGCTAGAGAGGATTACATGCAGGCAAGGAAGGAGCTCAAAAATGGTCTGAGGAGAGCCAGGAGGGGGCACGAGAAAGACTTGGCAGAAGGAATCCGGGAAAACACAAAGGCATTTTACACTTACGTGAGGAATAAGAGAATGGTCAAAGAAAGAGTAGGGCCGATCAGGGATAGCATAGGGAACTTGTGTGTGGAGCCTGAGGAGGTAGGGGAAGCCCTAAATGAGTTTTTTGCTTCTGTCTTTACGAAAGAAACCAACTTTGTAGTGAATGAAACCTTTGAAGAGCAGGTGTGCATGCTGGAATGGATAGAGATAGACGAAGCTGATGAGCTGAAAATTTTGTCAAACATTAAGATTGACAAGTCGCCAGGCCCGGATCAGATTTGTCCTCGGCTGCTTTGGGAAGCGAGAAATGCAATTGCTTCGCCACTTGCGAAGATCTTTGCATCCTCGCTCTCCACTGGAGTCGTACCTGAGGACTGGAGAGAGGCAAATGTAATTCCTCTCTTCAAGAAAGGAAATAGGGAAATCCCCAGCAATTATAGACCAGTAAGTCTCACGTCTGTCATCTGCAAGGTGTTAGAAAGGATTCTGAGGGGTAAGATTTATGACCATCTGGAAGAGCATGGCTTGATCAAATACAGTCAACACGGCTTTGTGAGGGGTAGGTCATGCCTTACAAACCTTATTGAGTTTTTTGAGGATGTGACTAGAAAGGTTGATGAGGGTCGAGCTGTGGATGTGGTGTATATGGACTTCAGTAAGGCATTTGATAAGGTTCCCCATGGTAGGCTCATTCAGAAGGTCAGGAGGAATGGGATACAGGGGAACTTAGCTGCTTGGATACAGAATTGGCTGGCCAACAGAAGACAGCGAGTGGTAGTAGAAGGAAAATATTCTGCCTGGAAGTCAGTGGTGAGTGGAGTTCCACAGGGCTCTGTCCTTGGGCCTCTACTGTTTGTAATTTTTATTAATGACTTGGACGAGGGAATTGAAGGATGGGTCAGCAAGTTTGCAGACGACACAAAGGTCGGAGGCGTCGTTGACAGTGTAGAGGGCTGTTGTAGGCTGCAGCGGGACATTGACAGGATGCAGAGATGGGCTGAGAGGTGGCAGATGGAGTTCAACCTGGATAAATGCGAGGTGATGCATTTTGGAAGGTCGAATTTGAAAGCTGAGTACAGGATTAAGGATAGGATTCTTGGCAGCGTGGAGGAACAGAGGGATCTTGGTGTGCAGATACATAGATCCCTTAAAATGGCCACCCAAGTGGACAGGGTTGTTAAGAAAGCATATGGTGTTTTGGCTTTCATTAACAGGGGGATTGAGTTTAAGAGTCGTGAGATCTTGTTGCAGCTCTATAAAACTTTGGTTAGGCCGCACTTGAATACTGCGTCCAGTTCTGGGCGCCCTATTATAGGAAAGATGTGGATGCTTTGGAGAGGGTTCAGAGGAGGTTTACCAGGATGCTGCCTGGACTGGAGGGCTTATCTTATGAAGAGAGGTTGACTGAGCTCGGTCTCTTTTCATTGGAGAAAAGGAGGAGGAGAGGGGACCTAATTGAGGTATACAAGATAATGAGAGGCATAGATAGAGTTGATAGCCAGAGACTATTTCCCAGGGCAGAAATGGCTAGCACGAGGGGTCATAGTTTTAAGCTGGTTGGTGGAAAGTATAGAGGGGATGTCAGAGGCAGGTTCTTTACGCAGAGAGTTGTGAGAGCATGGAATGCGTTGCCAGCAGCAGTTGTGGAAGCAAGGTCATTGGGGTCATTTAAGAGACTGCTGGACATGTATATGGTCACAGAAATTTGAGGGTGCATACATGAGGATCAATGGTCGGCACAACATTGTGGGCTGAAGGGCCTGTTCTGTGCTGTACTGTTCTATGTTCTATGTTCTATCCTATCCCTCACTATCTTCTCCAGCAGCTTCCCAACCACTGACATCAGGCTCACCATTCAATAATTACCTGGATTATCCCTGCTATCCATCTTAAACAAGAGGACAACATTAGCAATTCTCCAGTCCTCCGGCACCTCACCCGTGTTTAAGGATGCTGCAAAGATATCTGTTAAGGCCCCGGCTATTTCCTCTCTCGCTTCCCTCAACAACCTGGGATAGATCCCATCCGGACCTGGGGACTTGTCCACCTTAATGCCTTTTAGAATATCCAACCATTCCTCCCTCCTAATGCCGACTTGACCTAGGGTAATCAAACATCTATCCCTAACCTCAGCATCCATCATGTCCCGCTCCTTGGTGAATACCGATACAAAGTACTCATTAAGAATGTCACCCATTTTCTCTAACTTGACACATAACTTTCCTTCTTTGTCCTTAAGTGGGCCAGTCCTTTATCTAGTTACCTTCTTGCTCTTTTGGGATTTTCCTTAACCATGTTTGCTAAAGATACCTCATGTCCCATTTTAGCCCTCTTAATTCCTCATTTCAGATTTGCCCTCCATTCCCGATATTCTTCCAAAGCTTTGTCCGTCTTCAGTCGCCTAAACACTGCAGCTCAATCCATATGCATATCACCCTCAGACTAAAAATGTTGCCTCTCAGGTTCCCATTTATTCTTTCCCCTCTTACCTCAAACTGATGCCATCTCGTCCTTAATTCCACAACTCTGGGAAAAAGACTGAGTGCATTCACCGTATCCATGCCTTTCATGATCTTTTTATGAGATCCCCCCTCAGTCTCCTAAACTCTAAAGAAAAAAGTCCTAACTTGTCCAGCCTCTCCCTGTAGCTCAGTCGCTTGAGTCCTGGCAACATTCTTATAAATTTCTTCAGTACTCTTTCCAGTTTAATAACATCCTTCCCATAGCAAGATGACCAAAACTGAACACAAAACTCCAAGTGAAGCCTCACCAACGTCCTGTACAACTGCAGCATAACTTCCCAACTTCTATACGTGTTGCCCTGACTGATGAAGGCCAGTGTGCCAAAAGCCTTCTTCACTGCCATGTCTACTTATGACTCCACTTTCAGAGAACCATGCATCTGAAATCCAAGTTCCGCTGTTCCACTACACTCTTTAAGGCCATGCCATTCACCATGAAACTCCAACCTTGATTTCACTTTCCAAATGCAAGCAGGTGGTTTATTGTTTCATCTGAAAGACTGTACCTCCAATAGTAAAGCACTTCCTCAGTAGTGTAAAGGAGTGTCAGTGCAGTGCTTGATCCTTGGAGTGGACTTGATCTTTGAAATCTTGTGATTCGGATATGACAGCACCTCCAACTAAGCCACAGCTCACACAATCTGAGCTTTGTTTTATGACTGCCCTTTGGAGTGTTGAACAACACCATTCTGGAAATTTTATAACTTTGAAGGTGCTTTATGAATGCTAGTTATTGCTGCTGTTCATATTTTCCCTTCAGTATGAATAATCACGCTGCAAGGAGGTTGGTGCTGATAGAACAGAGGCTCTGTTGAGTGCAAGACCTTTGATGGTATTACATCTATAATAACCACAGACTCTGTTCAATATATTCTCAACAAATTGGCATTGTACATAAGGGCACTATTCATCACCCATCTTCAGACAGTCAACAGCTTGTTGTGCAACCAGGATTTTCCTCATCTCCTATCTCCTAACTCTTTAAAAATTAATTCTCAGTCCACCTGGACTAGTGTTTATTCATATGGACATCACTGGCCAGGCCAGCATTTATTACTCATTTCTAACTGCTCCGAGGACAGTTAAGAGTCAACCACATTGCTGTGGGTCTGGAGTCAAAGTAGGCTAGACCAGGTAAAGAAGGCAGTTTCCTTTCCTGAAGGATATTGGTGATCCAAATAGGATTTTCCTCAACAACTGAGTGTTTACATGGTCATAATTATACTCCTCATTCCAGATTTATTAAATTCAAATTCCACCATCAGCCATGGCAGGATTTAAAGCCAGTTCCTCAGGACATAACCTGAATTACCAGTAATAGTTTAGTGACTACTAGGTCGTCTACTTCCTCATATTGCCCATCCTTAGCTTCCTCTGAGGAGATGATGGTGATCTGCTTTCCACTCACACAAACCCTTCATAAATTTGAACACCTTTAGAAAATTCCCACTTCACCCTCACACCACAATCAGAACATCTTGTGGGGGGTGGTCCAGTCATCTGCAAATTGGAAGTCTCCAGCAGATAGCCCATTAACCCCATTTTAACCAATGGCATTCCTCTTGAACTAACCTTGCAATATGAATGGAAATTGGATGGGGATAACCAATTTACACAGCTGTTGAGTGGGAAATTGGGACTGACTGTTCATTCTATAAAGAGCCAATACTGACTCAATTGGCCAAATGACCTCCTTGTGTGCTGTAATAGCTCTGTGACTTTATGATCAGTTATCCCTGGACCTCCGTCGTGGCTAGGATCATACATCTGGATCAAATGTCGGCAACAAAGAGGCAATATTCCTTCAGGCATAGGCACCTGTATCCCTGGGTGATGTTCCACAATAAGAAAGACTATGGCTCAACGCTGGTGGACTGTACATTCCATTCCTCATCATAGCCTGATGAAATCCCTAAATTCCCCTGCCCTTACCCAGCCCCTCAAAAGCATGTTCAGCATGCAGAATTCCGTAAGAGCGTCAATTGTGGTGAAGTGGTATCATTCTGAAATAAATGGTCAAGGGTTTAAGAGATCTGAGCACAAGGGAGATTGCAGTTTGTGAATTTCATATTTTGAATGAGATGTTAAACCAAGATCCCATCTGCCTTCTTAAGTAGCTGTTGAAGATGTCATCACACTGCAACAAAGTTCTCTCTGCTGTCCTGGGAAATATTTACTCCTTAATCAACACTCAAAATAGATCATGTGGCCATGATCTTTATGCAATCTTACTTTGTGCAAATTAGTTTCGGTGTTGCCTACATTATCATACTTCAAAAGTTTTTCACTAACTGTAAAGTGTTTTGAGACATCTTGAGGTCATGTGATATCAATCGCCTCAACCTCTACCCCACAGAATGTGCAGCCCTCCGCTCCAGCCCTAACCTCACTATAAAACTGGCGGACAAGGGAGGTGCAGTTGTGGTATGGCGCACTGACCTCTACGTCGCTGAGGCCAGGCACCAACTCTCTGACACCTCCTCCTACGGTTCCCTTGATCATGACCCCACCCCTGACCACCAAAACATCATCTCCCAAACCATCCATAACCTCATCACCTCAGGTGACCTCCCACCCACAACCTCCAACCCTGCACTACCCGTTTCTATCTCCTTCCCAAAATCCACAAACCTGCCTGCCCTGGTCGACCCATTGTCTCTGCCTACTCCTGCCCCACTGAACTTATCTCCAATTATCTTGATTCCATTTTATCCCCTATGGTCCAGGAACTCGCACCTACGTCTGTGACACCACCCTTGCCCTCCACCTCCTCCAAAACTTCCGATTCCCTGGTCCTCACCTTATCATCATGGATGTCCAGTCCCTATATACTTGCATTCCCCATGCTATGGCCTAAAGGCCCACCGCTTCTTCCTCTCCCACAGGCCTGATTAGTCCCCCTCCACCGACACCCTTATCCGCTTAAGCAAGCTTGTTGTAACCCTTCACAGCTTCTCCTTCAACTTCTCCCACTTCATACAGACAACAGGGGTGGCCACAGGTACCTGCATGGGCCCAAGCTATGCCTGCCTCTTTGTAGGATATGTGGAACAGTTTATTTTCCACAGCTACACCAGCCCCATCCCCTACCTCTTCGTCCAGTATATCAATGACTGTATCGGCGCCGCCTCATGCTCCCACAAGCAGCTCAAACAGTTCATCCACTTTACTAATACCTTCCACCTCAACCTTAAGTTCACCTGGACCATCTTTGACAGCTCTCTCTCCTTCCTGGACCTCTCTGTCTCCATCTCTGGTAACCACCTGGAAACTGATTTCAAACTATTTCAAGCCCACCGACTCTCACAGCTACTCAGCATACACCTCCTTTCACCCATCCCCCATTTCCAATTCCTTTGCCTCCGCTGTATCTGCTCCCAAGATGAGGCATTCAACTCCTGGCCATTTCACGTTTCCCGCACCTCAGCCCTCACACCCCTCCTCGCAATCACAACAAAGATAGAATTCCCCTTGTCTTCACGTATCACCCCATCAGCCTCCGGATTCAACGCATCATTCTCCGCCACTTCCGCCACCTGCAATCTGCAGGAAATGCTATACGTGCCCATGCATCTCCCGCCTCACCTCCATCCCAGGCCCCAAGAAAACCTTCCACATTAACCTGCACATCTGCTATTGGGGGATTATTGTATCTGCTGCTCCCAATGTGGCCTCCTCTACATTGGGGAAACCAAGCCTGATGTGGAGCATCTATGCTCGGTTTGTGACAGACAACAACACCTCCCAGTCATGAACCACTTCAACTCCCTGTCCCACTCCTAGGACGACTTGTCCATCCTGGGCCTCCTCCAATGCCACAACGATGCCACCCGAAGGCTGGAGGGAAAGCACCTCAATCTCCACTTGGGAACCTTGCAGCCCAATGGTCTCAATGTAGATTTCACAAGCTTTAAAATCTCCCCATCCCTGACCTCATCCCAAGACCAGCGCATCTCATCCCCGCCTCCTTGACCAGTCCGTCTTCTCTCCACCTATCTGCTCCTCTCTCCATCTTCTATCGCCGTCTCCCCCCCATCTCTATTTATTTCAGAGCCCCTTTACCCTCCCTCTTTTCTGAAGAAGGGTCTAGACCTGAAACGCCAGCTTTCCTGCTCCACTGCTGCTGTGTTCATCCACTTCTACACCTTGTTATCTCAGACTCCAGCAACCAGCAGTCCCTACTATCTTTGAGGTCATGTATGATGTTGCACAAATACAAATCATTCTATTTTTCTCTCAAGAACAATGGGACAGGCGGGGGGGATGGTAGTGGTTTGGGGGATACTTCCAGGCTGAAATGGTGAAGATAAATTGAACAAATTATGTGGTTATCATAGATGAGCAGCCGCTATTCAGTCAGAGATCATCAACCGTCCTGTTCTTAAGAGTCTTTGTCTGTAAGCACCAACTTACTCACATTGTGATTATTTGTACAGCAGCAAAGATATGAACTGCAACTGTAACAACTCATATTTATATTATGCCTTCAATGTAGTAGTGTACAAACATATATGAACATAAGAAATAGGAGCAGGAATAGGCTATTTGTCCCTTCAAGCCTGCCCAGCCATTTAACAAGATCATGACTCATCTGCCCCAGGGATCAACTTCTCTTTTGTGTCATTTCATCGTAACTCCCAATTTCTCAATGTTTCAAAATCTATCCCCTTTCAGTGATGTAACTTCCACAACTCTCTGAAGTACAGAATTCCAGACACTCCCCTACGTCTGGGAGAAGAAATTCCTTTGCATCTCAGCCGTGGATGAGTGCACCCTTATTCTATAACAATGTCCCCTAGTTCAAGATTCCACCACTAGTGGAAATATCTTCCCAAAATCTAGCCAGTCAAGCCCATTCGGAACTGAGTTTGTTTCAATAAGATCATCCCTCATTCTTCTAAGCTCTAAAGAATAAAGGCCTAACCTTTTTAACCATTCTTGATAAAGTAAAACTGCAGATAGAACATAGAACATAGAACATAGAACAGTACAGCACAGAACAGGCCCTTCAGCCCACAATGTTGTGCCGACCATTGATCCTCATGGATGCACCCTCAAATTTCTGTGACCATATGCATGTCCAGCAGTCTCTTAAATGACCCCAATGACCTTGCTTCCACAACTGCTGCTGGCAACGCATTCCATGCTCTCACAACTCTCTGCGTAAAGAACCTGCCTCTGACATCCCCTCTATACTTTCCACCAACCAGCTTAAAACTATGACCCCTCGTGCTAGCCATTTCTGCCCTGGGAAATAGTCTCTGGCTATCGACTCTATCTATGCCTCTATCTATCGATGCTGTAAATAAGGAACAAAAAGAGAAGCTGCTGGAAAAACTGAACAGATCTGACAGCATCTGCGAAGAAAAGATCAAAGTTAACATTCCAGGTACAATGACCCTTCCTCAGAACTCAGAGGGAGGGTCACCAGACCCGAAAATTTAACTTTGATTTTTTACTTCACAGATGCTGCCAGACCTGCTCAGCTTTTCCAGCTATTCTTGATAAGTCAAGCCCTCATTATAAGAATCAGCCTAGTGAATCTCTTTTGAACTGTCTCCAGTAGCAATATATCTTTTCTAAAACACTAGGGCCAAAACTGTACATTCTATTCCAAGTGGGGCTTCAACAAAACCCTGTACAGCTGTTATACGATTTACCTATTTTTAAACCCCAAACCCCTAGCAATAAATTCCATTTGCCTTCTTAGTTACTTGCTTCACTTGCATTCTAACTTTTTCTGTTGCATGCACAAGAACATCCAGACTCCTCTATGCGGCACTTTTCATGGAGTCTTTGACCTCACACTTTCCTACATTAAGCACCATCTGCCCTCAATAGGAAACATCTTTTCAACGTCCAGCCGGTCAAGTCCTCTCAGGATCTCATATATTTTGATTAAGCCACCTCTGATTCTTCTAAACTCCAGAGGATACAGGCCTAGTCTGTCTAGCCTTTCCTCAGAGATATTAGCCCAGTAAACTTTTTGTGAACTGCTTCCAACACATCAACATCCTGTTGTAAACACAGTGATCAGGACACAATACCCCATATGTGGCTTCATCAATGCCCTATATAACTGAAGCATAACCTGTCTACTTTTGCATTCAGTTCACCCCACAAGAGAACATAACATTCTGTAGCTTTCCTGATTACTTGCTATACCGCAGTACCTCCAATAAACCCAGCATTTGTTGCCCATCCTTAACTGCTTTTGAACACAGCAGCTTGCTAGGCCATTTCAGACAGTAGATAAGAGTCTGGAGTTACATGTAGGCCAGAAGACTGCTTTCCCCAAAAGGGAATTAATAACCCATTTAAGTCTTTAATGATAATCAATGCCATAGTCACTATTATTGAGAATAGCTTTTAATTCCCAGATTTAGTAATTCAATTTAGATTCCACCAACCATTATGGGATTTAAACTCACATTCCTTGAACATTAACCTGTGACTTTGGATCACTAGATAACAAAGTGTGAAGCTGGATGAACACAGCAGGCCAAGCAGCATCTCAGGAGCACAAAAGCTGACATTTCGGGCCTAGACCCTTCATCAGATTAGTCCAGTGACATTACCACAACGACACTGTCTCCCACATTAAACACAAGCTCTTTCTTTATCCTTAACTCATTAGATTCCCCACAGTTAGGAACAGTCATTTTCATTGATGTCAATATTGCATCTGTTTTCAAGCCTCAGTGAATCATTTTTCTTAAAGTTGATGTGGGCACTGCTAGCATTTGATGCTCCTCCCTAATGTTCCTTGAACTGAGCAACTCACTCAGCCATTTCAGACAGTGATGTCAACTTGGGCAGAAAAGTGGCAAGTGACATTTGCACCACACAAATGCCAGGCAATGATGATCTCCAATAAGTGACAATCACTATCTAATCACTACCACTTGACAATGGTGTTATCATCACTGAATTCCCCATCCCAACATCCTGGGAGTTACCATTGACCGGAAAGTCAACTGGACTCACAATATAAATGCTGTGGCTACACCAGATCAGGTCAGCGGCTAGGAATGTTCCAGCAAGTAACTCACCACCTAACTCCCTTGAATCCTATCTACCATCTACAATGCAGAAGTCTACTTCCCATTTGCCTGGATGAATGAAGCTGCAACAACAGTTGAGAAGCTTGACACTACCTAGCACAATGTGGCCCACTTGACTGGCCCACATCCACAAACATTCACTTCATTCAACACCAATGTTCAGGAGCAGCAGTGTGTACCATCTTTAGGCTGCATTGCAGAAATTCACCAAAGATCCCTTAGCCAACACCTTCCAAACCCACAACCACTAGCATCTAGAAGGACACAGGCAAACACATGGTAACACCAGCTCCTGCAAGTTTCCTTCCAAGCCACTCACAATCCCAACTTGAAAATAAATCACTGTTTGTTCAATTTCATCGGGTCAAAATCCTGGAATTCCACCCGTATAGATTTTGTGGGTCTACTTACGGAACATGGACTGCAGCAGTTCAAGAAGGCAGCTCAACACCATCTTCTTAAGGGTAAGTAATGTTGGACAATAAATGCTAGCCCAGCCAGTGACACCCTTATCCCATGAGTAAATTTTTAAAAATTGCTGTAGGTATGGAGTCACGTGTAGACCAGACTGAGAAATAATAGCAGCTTTGCTTCCCTAAAAGAACAGTAGTGAACCAGATGGGTTCTTTTTAATGATAACTGAGTATAGCTTGACAGTCACTGTCACTGAGACTAGCTTTTAATACCAGATATTATTAATGAGATTAAGATTCCACACGATTGCTGTGGACGTGGGACCTTGGTGTACATGTCCACTGGAACTTTAAGTAGCGGGACAGGTATATAAAATGGTTAAGAAAGCATATGGGACACTTGACTTTATTAGCCAAGGCTTAAGAGATGATATTGGAACTGTATAATAATTTGGTTAGACCACAGTGAGAATACTGTATGCAGGTCTGGAATCCACATTATACGTGAATCTACTGGAAAGGGCGGAGAGAAGATCTACCAGGATGTTCCCTCAGCAAGACAGTTTCTGTTATGAAGAGCAATTAGAGAGGCTGCAGTTGTTTTCCTTGGAGCAGAGGAGACTTAGGGAGACCTAAACTAAATGTATAAAATTATGAGGGCCATAGATAGGGTAGATGGGAAGAAACCTTTCCCCTTGGTGAAGGGATCAATGATCAGGGGGCTATTTTAAAGGTCAGGAGTAGGACGTTTAGAAGGGATGTGAAGAAAAAGTTTTTTCACCCAGAATGTGATTGGAATCACAAACTCATTGCCTGTAAGAGTCGTACAGGCAAAAACCCTTACAACTTTTAAGAGGTATTTAGATATATACTTGCAAAGCCAGGGCAACCAAGGCTCAGCCAGTGCTGAAAAGCGGAATCAGAATAGTTCAATGGTTGATTTGGACCACTGTAGATTCAATGAGCCAAAAGGTCTTTTTCTGTGCTGTAGACTTCTATGACTCAAAGTATCCGTATCTGTAAGTATTAACCTGGGTCTCTACATTGTCCAGTGACATTAGCATTACACCATCTCATTAGGAGATGTAAGGCAATGATAGATATTTGGAGTTTGGTCACAGATCAGCCACTGCTTCAATGATAAGTGTATCAGGCTCAACAAGGTGAATGGCTTCTTCCCTTTCTTATTATATTTGAGGAGGGCCAACAGGCAAATTTCCTTCCCTAAAGGGCATTAGTGACCTAAATGAGTTTTCAGACGTCCATTGCTGAAACTAGATTTCAAAGCCAAATTTTATGAATTGAAATTCTACCCACTGCCAAGGTACAATTTGAACACATACCCCAGAACAGACTTGCCTGGACCCCTGAATAGGTGTGTGATGTTACCATTTCATTGCCAACTCTGCCCCACTTTCACACACTACAACCTACTTTATCCAATTCAATTGCAAAAGTCTCTAAAAGAAGTTTTTCCATATCTCTGTCTTAAAATGAGTGCCTTGTTTTTAACTATGATCCCTTGTTCTAGATTCTTCAACAAGAGGCAACATCCTTTCAGCATCCACCAGGTCAAGTGCCCTCAGGATCTTGTATGTTTCAATGACTTCACTAACATGAACATACTGCCTTCTTTAACATAGTGAGATACTCCAAGTACCCTGCAAGGGCTCAAAACCTGATAAAAGGAGATATCTGAAAGATAACCAAAAGGTATACTTTCTGAAGGGAGCAGAATGAATTAGCGATAATGGGAACTGCAGATGCTGGAGAATCCAAGATAACAAAGTGTGAAGTTGAATGAACACAGCAGGCCAAGCAGCATCTCAGCTTTTGTGCTCCTGAGTTGCTGCTTGGCCTGCTGTGTTCATCCAGCTTCACACTTTGTTAGAATGAACTAGCAAGGCTTGTGGTTTAGACATGGAATTCCTTAACTTGGGCTCAAACAGTTTAAGACATGAATGAAGACTGGGTGTGGGTCAGTGAAGAAAATCAGGGACATACAAGAACCGGGATAGAACATAGCAGACATCTTAAAAGAACTCAGAGCTTCAACAGCTTGCTGAGGTAGGGAGAAGGTTTTGTTGGGGGATGGGGCATCTGCCCACAAGGTTGAGAATTCTAAACTGAAGGCACTGCAGTATATACAACTGTGCAAGCAAGGGAAAAGAGTAGGCCGCTTGGTCCTTAGACTGTGCTTTGCCTTTCAATAAGGCTATGGCTGCAATGATTTCAATCTCAACACTACATTCCTGCATATCTGCAATAATCTTTCACCTCTTTGATAATCAAGAATCTATCTCCCTCTATCTTTTGAAGAAGGGAATTCCAAAGACTCACAAACCTCTGAGAAATAATATTTTTCCTCAACTCGGTCTTAAATAAATGACCCCTTATTTTTAGACAGTGATTGGCCTGGACTGGAATGAAATGTGGAACAGTGAGTGCTAGAGATGAAAAGCTGGTTGGACTAAGGCAGGATATGAGCAGCAGAGTTTTAGATAAACTCAAGCTTTCATTGGATGTATCATGGCAGGTCAGCCAGGAGAGCATTAGAATACTCAATTAAGGCAAATTGAATTTGCATCCAAATTCAGGAGATGAAAGAACATTCGTCTCTAATAAAACGCAAATAAGCCTTTTGCTTGGGATAAATTAATTCTTCAGGCAATTGTCTGATTTATACACAGAAACATTTCTGTAACATTAGGTCTTTAGGGGGGTGGCAGTGGGGGTAAGAATTGCAAAACTAAGTGGAACTTTAGATAAGCTAAGTGCAGAGAACAGTGTGTACTTATTCAAGTTAATTCTAAGGAAATTTATTTCTTTATTCAATGGAGTGCTACAAAGAGCCTTGCCTATCCATGTAACAATCTTAACAGGTCAGAAAGATGATTGCTCAACCCCCTCTCAAGTCTAACGACTGCCAAAAGGTGTTTGTCGCTATTAGGGCACCTGGCCAGAATTGGTCAGCCACACGAAACCTCAGGGGGCACTGAGACCTTATTCTCTGAAAATCTGGAAAGGTGAAGCAGCATCCCGCTGTCAGTATTTGCAGCTGACCACAGAATATGCGCTGTTAATATAACTGGACTAGCAATTCAAAGGCTCTGGGAACAAGGGTGCAAATCCCACCATGGCACCTGTGGAATTTAAACTCAGTTAGTAAATCTGGAATTGAAAGGTGTGTCTCAGTGATGAAACTACCATCAATTGTCCATCTTTGTGAAAAAGAAAATCTGGTCCACTAATGTCCTTCACAAAAGAGAATCTGCCATCCTCTTCTGGCCGACATGTGTCTCTTAACCCACAGATGTGATTCAAGCAGGGTTGAGAAACAAATGCCAACCTCAGCAGCAATACTGATAACCTGTGAAAAAACAAAGAAACATTCTCTTCACTGTGAAGAAGACCATGAAAGAAATATATATATGTTCCAGCAAGTGACACATTGAGGGAAAATATTGCAGTGGTGACGAATCTTCACCACTGCCTCAAAAGAAGGTCTCTCTGGGCAGTATTTTTAGAGGGGTTATTCACATAGAGATTGTTTGCCAATTACGGCCAGAGACCAGGTGTACAACCAAAAACAAAATTCCTGTTAAAGAGTGGAAGCTACATATGTTTTGTTTTTCAAATACTGGAATTTTCATGTTTAAAATCAGAATCTGTCCACAGTACTCAGTAATCTGCAATAAGGTAGACAACTTGGACTAACGTTCTCTAAACAAAGCATTAGCTTCTCTCTGTCTCTATCACAGATGCGTTTTGGAGGTGAGTTATTTGAATAGCAGAGCAGGCTCAATGGTCATGCTCCCATTTCTTGTTTTCTTGTCTTAAAGGCATGCAGGGTCATTTCTATGGCGTTGATATAAGTTTAGAAAGTCTTGAAGTTACTTGCCAAAACTCAAAGACCACCATGATATCTCATTGTTTCTCATTATTCACAGGTACAAGTCAATCCTCACAATAGCAACTGTTACCCCAAATGTAGTAAATCAAGGCCTTCAGTAAATCAATTTTAATTCCAATAGACAGATCAAATGAACTGTACAGCACATAATGTAATCTCAGTACAATCATGGTCATAGATTTAAGCACTCCATATGGATCCTAACACCACAAAAGGAAGTTATTCAGCCAATTATGTCCATACTGGCTCTAGGAAAGAGCTGTGCAATTAGACCCACTCCTAAAGCACTGTAATTTCTTTACTTACCAGGCAATTATTAAATTCTCATTTGGCAATTTTTATTAAATCTGCTTTTACCACCCTTAATGGTAGTGCATTCCAGGTCCTAACAATTTATTGTATATATTAAAAAAGTCTTCATCTTCCCTCTAGTTCTTTTGTCATTTGTCTTAGTCTCAGAATAAGGGGTCGCCCATTTAAAACAGATGGGCACGAATTTCTTCTCTCCAAGGGGGGTAAATCTGTGAAATCCTTTATCGTAGAGCATTGTCTAGGCTGGTTCATCAATTATATTCAAAGCTGAGATAGACAGATTTTTAATCATTAAGGGAATTATGCAACATGGGGATAAGGCAGGAACGTGGAGCCGAGGATTATCAGATCAGGCATGATCTCATTAAACGATGAAGCAGACGTTTTAATTTGCTCATGGGATCCGGGCTTCATTGACTAGGCCAGCATTTATTGCCCTTCCCTAATTGCCCAGCGGGGCGCTAAGAGTGAACCAAATTGCTGTGGGTCTGGAGTCACAGGTAGGCCAGACCAGCTAAGGATTACAGATTACCTTCTTAAAGGACATTATTGAACCAGATTTTTTTTCCCGATAATCAACAATGGATTCATGGTCATCATTAGACCCTTAATTCCACATTCTTTATTGAATTCAAATTCCATCATCTGCCATGGTGGGATTTAAATCCAGGACCCCAGAATATTATCCGAGTCTCACAATAAGCCACTCCCTCCCCATTCAATAGGGCCATTGAGCCTGAATGGCCTACTTCACCTCCTGCACCTTTTAGTCTAAACCCTCCACAGCGTTAAGTGATAGCATCGGTCACAAACTTGAAAAGATGCTCCAATGTTTACCTTCTTTTCTTGTTCCAGGCCAGTGGGAGCCATTACTCTGAGATAACAAGGTGTAGAAATGGATGAACACAGCAGGCCAAGCAACACCAGTGGAGCAGGAAGTCTGACGTTTCGGGCCTTCTTCTGAAGAAGGGTCTAGGCCCGAAACGTCAGCCTTCCTGCTCCTCTGATGCTGCTTGACCTGCTGTGTTCATCCAGCTCTACACCTTGTTATCTCAGATTCTCCAGCATCTGCAGTTCCTACTATCTCTGGAGCCATCACTCTGTGCCATTTTGCTCCAGCTTCCACTGTAGGCTCATCAAGGACCAATTCAGCGACACCACTTCAAAGCACCACTATTATTTGCAAAAAGCAGAGAGCTATTGTGTTCGGGACTGAACATCTGCACTCACTAGTGTGCACACATCACCTATTACAAGCAGACAACAGAGCATCAGCATTGAGACAGTAAATCACAACAGTGCTCAGGACCGTAAAGGGCATTTGAGTTTCGACACTACATGTAATTGAACACTTTCCTTCTTATTCATTAACATACACAAGTTCTGAGGAAGAGTGACCGTAGCTGAAACATTAACCCCATTTTCTCCTTCACAGATGCTGCCAGACCTTCTGAGCTTTTCCAGCAACTTTGTTTTTGTTCCTGATTTACAGCATCTGCAGTTCTTTTGGTTTAACATACATATGACTTGGTTTGGGAGGTAACTCTGTTAACATCAGTGGAGGACTGAATAGGTCACTGCGCTCATAATGTGTTTCAAGATACAAGCTCCATTCAGTGAGAATCTGCATCCAAACCATCCCACTTTCTGTGTGTAAATGACTGAGGGGAATTAAATGAAAATGTCTGCTTTGATTGCAAATGGTTTCTACAGCAACTGTAGCTCAAATACAACTGCAATACCCATTATGAGAAATGTAATTGTGTTACATTATGCAAGCAGAGCTCTCATTGTCTCTCAGTGACTTACACACACTTCTGACAGGAGTTGGTGGTGAATGGTGACAGCATATTGACAAGTCAAACCGCTCTGCGTGAAGGCCCGAACAGAGACAGAACAGAACACACCAAGGAAAAACCCTGCAGCAGTTAGATCGTAGACACTTGTGTTACAGAAGCAAGTCATTTGTCCCATCTTTGAAGAGCTATCCAATTTGGTTCCACATCCCTATGGTTTCTCCCTAGATCTGGAATATTTCACATCTGTTTTTACTGTGGAGAAGGTAACGGAGGCTAGGGAATTCAGGGAAATAAATATTAATGTCTTGAAAACAATCCACATTACAGCAGAGGAAATGCTGGAGGTCTTAAAAACATAAAGATGAATAAAACCCAAGGACGTCATCAAGTGTAACCCAGGACATTGTGAGAACATAGAACATAGAACATAGAACAGTACAGCACAGAACAGGCCCTTCAGCCCACAATGTTGTGCCGACCATTGATCCTCATGTATGCACCCTCAAATTTCTGTGACCATATACATGTCCAGCAGTCTCTTAAATGACCCCAATGACCTTGCTTCCACAACTGCTGCTGGCAACGCATTCCATGCTCTCACAACTCTCTGCGTAAAGAACAGGCCTCTGACATCCCCTCTATACTTTCCACCAACCAGCTTAAAACTATGACCCCTCGTGCTAGCCATTTCTGCCCTGGGAAATAGTCTCTGGCTATCAACTCTATCTATGCCTCTCATTATCTTGTATACCTCAATTAGGTCCCCTCTCCTCCTCCTTTTCTCCAATGAAAAGAGACCAAGCTCAGTCAACCTCTCTTCATAAGATAAGCCCTCCAGTCCAGGCAGCATCCTGGTAAACCTCCTCTGAACCCTCTCCAAAGCATCCACATCTTTCCAATAATAGGGCGCCCAGAACTAGACGCAGTATTCCAAGTGCGGTCTAACCAAAGTTTTATAGAGCTGCAACAAGATCTCACGACTCTTAAACTCAATCCCCCTGTTAATGAAAGCCAAAACACCATATGCTTTCTTAACAACCCTGTCCACTTGGGTGGCCATTTTAAGGGATCTATGTATCTGCACACCAAGATCCCTCTGTTCCTCCACTCTGCCAAGAATCCTATCCTTAATCCTGTACTCAGCTTTCAAATTCGACCTTCCAAAATGCATCACCTCGCATTTATCCAGGTTGAACTCCATCTGCCACCTCTCAGCCCATCTCTGCATCCTGTCAATGTCCCGCTGCAGCCTACAACAGCCCTCTACACTGTCAACGACACCTCCGACCTTTGTGTCGTCTGCAAACCGAGAAGTTAGGAAAGAAATTGCCGGGCTCCGAGCAGAGATATTTCTGTCTCATACAGTCACGGGTGGGGTGCTGGAGGACTGGAGGTTGGCTAATGTTATGCCTTTATTTAAGAAAGGATGTAAAGAGCAGCCTGGGAACTACAGACCTGTGAGTTTGACTTAAGTGTGGGTAAGGTGTTGGAGGGGATTCTGAGAGAACATGCATTTGGATAAGCAAAGACTGATTAGGGATAATGATGTGGATGTGCCAGAAACTGTGTCTCATAAGCTTTATCGAGTTTTTTGAGTACATAACCAAAAGGACTAATGAAGACGGAGCTGTAGACTTTGTCATAATGGACTTTAGTAAAGCCTTTGACAAGGTTCAGCATGGTAGACTAATTAATAAAGTTAGATCACATAGGATTCAGGGAGAGCTTGCCAATTGGATACAAAATCGGTTTGATGGTAGGGGACAGAAGATGGTGATGGAGGGTTGTTTTCTGGACTGGAGGCTTGTGACAAGCAGTGTTCCACAGAGCTCTGTACTGGGTCCAATTTTGTTTGACATTTCAATAAACAATTTGGATGACAATTTAGGAGACATGGTTTGTAAGTTTGCAGATGACACCAAAATTGGTGGTAAGGTCAACAGTGAAGAAAGTAATCTAAGATTATAAAAGGATCTTGATCAATTGGGCCAATGGGCAGGGAAGTAGCAGATGGAGTTTAATTTGAATAAATGCGGGGTATTGCATTTTGGTCGAACAAACAAGGTCAGGACTTATACAGTTAATGGAAGGTCACTGAGTAGTGTTGTTGGACAGAGAGATCTAGCGGTTCAGGTACATAGTTCTTTGAAAGTTGCATCACAGATAGACAAGGTGGTTAAGAGCGTATTTAGCACACTTGCCATCATTGCTCAGACCTTTGATTATAGGAGTTGGGACATCATGTTGAGGACATTAGTGAGGTCACTTTTAGAATGCTGTATATATTTCTGGTTGCCCTGCCATGCGAAGCATATTTATTAAACTGGACAGGGTTCAGAAAAGATTTTCCAGGATGTTGCCAAGACTGGAGGGTTTTAGTTAAAAAACAGGCTGGGTAGGCTAGGGCCTTTTTCCCCTGAAGCATAGGAGGTTGAGGAGTGACCTTATAGAAGTTTATAAAATCGTGAATGCCATAGATAAGGTGAATAATAAAGGTCTTTTCCCTAAGATGGGTGAGTTCCAAACTAGAGGGCGTATTTGTAACATGAGAAGAGAAAGATTTAAAAGCGGCAAATTTTTCACACAGAGGGTGGTTCATATGGGGACTGAACTGCCAGAGGAAGTGGTAGATGTGAGTACATTTGCAACATCTGAAAGACAAGTGGATAGATACAAGATTAGGAAATGTTTCTAGGGGTATGTGCCAAATGCAGGTAAGGGAACGAGTTTAGTTTAGGAAATTTGGTCAGCATGGACAAAGTGATTGAACGGTCTGTCTCCATGCTGTATGGCTGTATGACTTGCCCCACCGTGCTTTGATGGCAAGATGGCTAGAGGATGATGCTTACAGTCTGGGTTAAATTCCTACACTGGCTGTGGTAGTTGAACAATGCCTGCCTCCTCACCTTATTCCACACTTGTTGAGTGGTGCCCTATAATGGCAATGCATAACCTACTGTGTCCCTTGAATGAACAAACCTACGTTATGGTTCTTTGCGGTGTACGGGGCAAGCAGAGCACCCGTCTCTGAGCCAACAGGTCTAGATTCAAATCCCACATAAGGATTAATGGCCAAGGAAAATGTGGCTAAATAGAGTCTGCACACTCCTACGAACACACACTAATGGCAGGTGGTAAAAATGGAAGCGATTCCTGGTCAGCTATATGATAGAATATTGAAGCCTCTGCCAAGATAATCGACAAATGGACTCCTTCGGTGAACTGTATCCCATATAGGCAACTGTTGTGTGCAAGTTTTTACAAAATCTGATACATCCACCATCTCATTCCATCTCATTCCAGATCTTTAAACTTACCATGTGATAAACAATTCTCCTCACTTCCTCTAGTTATTTTGCCAAGTATTTTAAATATGAAAACTATGATGACGAATCCAATTGCCAAAGAAAACAGTTTCTCCCTAATTCTCCTATCAAACGTACGAGTTCATGAGCAGGAGTAGACGTAGATCATTTGGTGAGCCCAATCTGCAATTTTTTTAATATCACAGGCGACCTGGTTGCAACATCATTCCACATTCCCACGAACCATCATCTCTGCCTTTAACTGGTGATGCCTTATTTTTGCATGGCGTGACCCCTAATTCCATATTCTACCAATAGGCAAAACATCCTACCTACCTCCTGGCAACACACCAGAATCCTATGTGTTTCCACCAAAGCACCTCTTACTCTTCTGAACTCCAGCAGATACAAGCCTAGCCTGTTCAATTTTTCCTTGTAAAACATCAAAATCCTTCAAAGAGGTCTCTGCTTATCAGTCTCTGCTCTATGAAAATCAATCTCAGTTTCTCCAATGTTTCTCATAAAGATTAACTTTACAATCTCACCTCTCCAAATTAGACCACATTTGACACATGTCCCTGCATCAATGTCAACATAACCTACTATTAGTGCATCAGACTCAACATGTAGGTAAAGAAAAACAAAGCCAAACATATTATAACTTGCCTTTTTCTCTTTCTTTCAAAATGTCTCAATGCAAACCATACTAGAATGTTGCTGAAAGGGAGACATGTTGCCAGAGCTTTCTGTCTCACAGACATCAGGACAAATGCACGACTGACAAATTTCAGACAGTCATAACATAGAAACATAGGAAACAGGAGCAAGATTAGGCCTTTTAGCTCTCAAAGCCTTTTCCATCATTCAATATTATCACGGCTGATCATACAACTCAGTACACCCTGTTCCTGCTTTCTCCCCATATCCTTTGAATCTTTTAGCCCTAAGGACCATATCTAAACCCTTCTTGAAAGTATTCAATATTTTAGCCTCAACTGATTTCTGTGGCAGAGAATTCCAATGGCTCAACGCTCTCTAGGTGAAAAAAAATTCTCCTCCTTTCGGTCCTAAATGGTCTACTCCATATCCTTAGACTGTGATCCTCGGTCCTGGACCAATGGCCATCAGGAACATCCTTCCTGCAGTTAGCCCATTCAGACCTGTTAGAATTTTATAAATTTCTATGGGCTCCCCCTTATTCTTCTAAACTCCAGCGATTTTATATTGCTAAAGAAAAAGGTTCTGATTGGTTGGCAAGTTGTCATGGAGAAAACCACAGTAACTGTTGGGTCCCCAAGCTCTTGGGAAATTCCGATGCCTACAGCTCTCATTCCAAGGTGTCCTTGTGCTGTACCATTGCAGTCTCGCATTATGGCACAGACCATGCTGTTATTATATAGAATTCCAGGCTTCGACCCAGTGATGATTAAAAAAAAGCAGTTCATTTAATTCCAATTCAGGATAGTGTGCGACTAAGAGTGCAAACTAATGAACAAAGAACACTTAAATGAAAAAAGAAACCTCTCCTCCGCTCCAGAAAACTTGCAAGTTGGCCCATATTGGTTCAGTATAACATTAGTGTTTTATATAATTGAGTCAAATCAAACCAGATAAAAGTGATATACTGTGGATACTGGAAACCTCAAACAAAAACAGGAAATACCAGAGAAAATCAGCAGGTCTAGCAGCATCTATGGGGAGAGAAACAAGGCTAACATTTCAAGTCCAATATGGCACTTCTTCAGAGCTAAAGAAGAAGAACTGAAGAAATTCTGAAGAAATGTCTTGTTGGACTGGAAACGTCAGCTCTGTTTCTCTCTCCACAATCAAACCACATGTGAGTTCTACAGGAAAAAGTGGGAGACAGGTCAGTGAGTTAGACACATAATGAAGTGACATTTAATAATTTGCATGATTTTGGGAAACAATGTTGCAATCATGTCCTAGCATCACTGGCCCATGAATCAGGGCAATCAGTCTCCAAAATCGAGAATCAATGTGAACATTTGACTTATTATTAGCGAGGCAATGGCCTAATGATATTAACACTAGACTGCTGATCCAGAGGCCCAGATAATATTCTGCGGACCTGGGTTTGAATCCCACTACAGTAGGTCGTCGAATTTGAATTCAATAAAATGGTCTGGAATTAGGAATCTAATGATAACCATGAACCCATTGCCGATTGTTCGTAAAACCCATCTGGTTCACTAAGGTCCTTCAGGGAAGGAAGCTGCCATCCTTATCTGGTCTGGCCTCCGTGTGACTCCAGACCCAAAGCACTATGGTTGACTCTAAACATTTGGGGAAGGGCAATAAATGCTTCCTGGTCTGTGACATTCTCATCCAGGGAATGAATTTTCTTTTAAATTGCTGATCCAAAATATTTGATGACATTTGCCAGGTTAAGTTCTAAAGCACCCCTGAGCAAGTTTATGTAAATTCCTTTTTGCAACGTTAAACTTCATATGAATATAAGAAATGGGAACAGGGCAGTCTACACTGCTCCTCGAGCCTGGCCCACCATTCAATAAAGGTCATAGCTAAACTTCTAACAATCCCACATAGTATAAAATTGTATAACAACTTCAATCAATGATCTTAAAGGAGCAATGTTTTTACTTAGGAATTAATATTCAAAATCATAGAGTTAATAAGACTGCAAGTAAATATTCATTTATTCAACATAACAGTCATTGACAATATTTAAATATAAGCTTATGAGTGGCACTTACCATAAAAATGAGGGAGTTCACTAGCATGACAGCAGACAATTATTGTGGTCTGATTGAGCCTCATCGAATTCTGAATTCCTTTATTTCTTTTCCCATCCTGGTCATCATGATTCATGGCTGCTATTTATGATCATTTTGGACACCTTGTATCAAATATTTAGACTGAAGACAGCTCTAGAAACCCATGAGTCATTAAAGTATTTCAGACAATCTTGTGTTGAGGGGTGATAGATTTAAGACAGATATCAGAGGCAGGTTCTTTACTCAGAGAGTGGTAAGGACATGGAATGCTCTGCTTGCCAATGTAGTGAACTCAGTCACATTAGGGGCATTTAAAGAGTCCTTAGATAAGCATATCGATGATGATGGGATAGTGTAGGGGGATGGGCTTAGATTAGTTCACAGGTTGGCGCAACATCGAGGGCCAAAGGGCCTATTTTGCGCTGTATTGTTCATGTTCTATGTTTCTATTTTCATTTTCTATCATTTCTGTCTACCTTCTTAGATCTCCAACTTTGTAAACATCACCAGATTGCTCCTACTTCGCTAAAGACCTAAACACTAATGGCCTACAAAATTCCATTCTGTTTACATATCAGCTTGTTTCTGCAAGTTTCTGAGATCTTGTTGCACAACAGGTTCACATCAAAAGGAAAATAAATCTGCTAGTGAGATAAATTATAAAAAATTCTGGACACGTTTAAATTGAAATAAAGAAAACCAATGTTAATGTCTTGTCAATCACTCTGTTAAGGTTTGTTAACACATGCTAATGTTACAAAAAAGGGGTGGTGGGTATTAATTGTCTTTGAGCACATATAGATAAGGGACTGTTGAAATACTGATGTTGTGGGATACGAGCTGTAAGACTGCGCATCTCAATAAAGTCTCTTTCTCTCTCTATACATTGAAAAACTGTGCGTCTTGGCTTCTATATGACCAATTGGCTTGAAATCTATTAATAGCTGACAACAGTTCAATTTGGTTAACCATTCAATACCAAAGATACATCATTCAAATCAAAGTAGAATAACACATTGTAGAAGGCACTGGCTGGATTAGGCTTTTTAGGCTTTCAATAATTGCAGTGCTCCCAATTTTACATTTTGAAAGCCTTGAGTGTACTGCACCCTTCCTGTAACCGTCACATTTGTCACACTGTGGTGCATCTAGATGTTTATCCATGTCATTCCCCTGAAGAACAACAAAGAAGGTCGTCCAAACTGCTGGCCACTGTTTAATGGTAAATTTTATTGTTAAGACTTCATGAGGTGAAATTGCTCACATGTACTGTTCTACTAAGAAAGAAAATCCAGGAGTCTGGCTTAGGAAGGATTAGCTGATATTTGTCTAAGAGGCAACAGTGTATGACTTCATGGGTCACTAAGAAGTTATGTTCCTTTGCACTTCTGAATGTCTGGGATTTTAAAAATCAAGAAGTTTCTTTGTTTCTAGTAATTTGCTAATAAGATGCCTTGTGCAACATACACACTTGCTTGAATAATTAAATGACTGAGCCTAAAAATCAGCAGCAAATCAAGAATGAAGGGTCGAGTAGAATCTAAGCAAGACAGTAAAGCAAAACTGGAAAAATAAATAGTTTTCATAGTACCTTGTGTGTACAAGGCATCATACCTGATTGTTATAAATCAGTGTGTTCTCCAAAAGCCTTATGACTAACTCCATGGGAGCCATCTTTCACGTAACTTGCATGTCTTGTGCGGCATTCTTCAACTGTGTCCACAGCAGAAAAGAATGCTTTTAATCAGTTCAAATAAGCATGAGATTCATTCAAACCCAGTTCTGTAGGAAATGTTAACACTGGATATGCTACATTCCAAGACACCTTTACCAAACAAAATATAGTATTCACAAAATGGAAGAAACCAAATAAAATTTAGCAATACGGAACACTGACTTATATCTTGCGAATTCTTACTTCATTTCTTGAAAGGCTCAGCCTTATGTTCAGCTCTTACCTTCTAGTGCTGTGCTGGATATGTGCCTTTCAGGTTTGTGGTGGGATTCCCAAAGATATGGTTTCTCTCACTCCGACTTCTGCTCAGTGACCTGTGACCACTGAGCAGTGAGGTATCTTTATCAAAGATGGCTAAAACATCTCACAACATTAAAGATTGAATGGGTGGCCTCACTGCTGTCCACTGACAGCAATGCCACCGGAAATGTAAAGTGCCGCTACTGCCACATTAGAGTGAATATCAAATATATGAACAAAATAACTTCCACTTAATTTATGCGATTCAGTTGATTTTCTTTCAAATAAACTAGTATTATGTTGAGCTGAGACACATAGGAATAAGAGGTGAGTATTCAACCCTTAGAATCTGCTCTCCCAAATCGATCACACGTCGAAAAACTTCCACTCATTTCCTAATCCAAAATAAAACATCATTAAATGATACCAAACACACGGGAAGGCATTTCTGCAACTCAAACCTTCAAGGGTGCTCAACCATTCACATACCGGTTGGGACACTACCACTGCACCACCAGAGCCTACTAAAGTGGTGAACATGACCATTCAACTGTATCATGACTGATCCATACCCTTACATCAATTATCTCCCTTAGCTCCCTATCATTTAACAGCCTTAGCTGACCCCTTTACATTGTCGATTATAGAACATCTTAGTTATACATGTACTGCTTTCCATCACTTCTCCAACCCCAACAAAATCTTTACTCCCTCCAAATAGCTCAGCAAGTCATTGCATGCCCATTGTGCAGCCATGTTGTACTGACCAAGTTAAATATTTTGCTCATGTTGCATTGGACACCAGAGTTTGCTTCGGTGCTTCTGAACTGAAAAGGAAAGATTTCAAATTTCTGCTGAAAAGAGGTGTATTACTTGGCAGTGAGCTCCACAATTCTACTGTCTTCTCAGACTGGCGCCTAGTGCCATGACAAGAGGGTGCATCAGCGTCCATGGAACTTTGAAGAAGGTAACGATGGAGCTCTGTTGGAAACATGCCATTGCCTAACTCCTATTTACACCTACGGCATATAATTTGCTCCTTTGCTGAGTGACAGGCCTAGCAGTGAAAGTTGTATTTGCTAATGCAACAAGCAAGTAATAATTGATTGATATATCCTCAGAATTGTGTCGAATAAAACTAAAATACACAAGGATATTCTGGGAAAACAATTTTTTATTCACCATTGAAATGTCTCGGTGAGTCTGTTCTTCACAACATGCCAACACTGAAACCTAAGATTTCCAATCAGCATGTCAACCAAATGGGTCAACACTAGTTGGAAAGCTTCATCATCTATGCACATGGAGAGGATAAGTACCAGTTAGATAAGGTACCAGATGGCTGTCAGTCTTGTTCAGCTTCAAAGCCTTCAAGAAGATGAGAGAGAAGTGGCACAAATCAAATCTGAGCAACAGACAGGATTAAATCTCACATACCTGTAGTCAGGAAAATGACTCCACAATATAATTGACCAAAATAATGGAAGCCCAGGTCACTTCACAAGAGACTAAAAGATTAATAGTTCAACTCATTGTCTTTTTTCTCTTCCTATTCACCCCTCAACCCATTGAAAAACTTACTCATACTGGTACAGAGAATATTAAATCCATAAATAGTGAAAGGATAAACAACAGGATATTGCATCAAAGGTACAGAAAACTCCTTGTATAAGTCAACCTTGACTGCGGACGGGTAGTCAGTAGTCGGTTAAATTCTTTCCAAACATGAATAGCTGGCAGCCATTCTGGCTGGCAGAAAGATGGTAATGTAGTGGTATTGCCCCTAGACTAAAATCCAGAGGCCCAGGTGAATGGTCTGGGGACATAGGTTTAAATCTCATGACAACACGGAGTGGAATTTGAATCTAGCTAATCTATCTGACATTAAAAGCTAGTTTTGGTAATGATGGCCATGAAAGTGAAATGAAAAACCCATTGTTCATTAATAACCTTTGGGGAACGAAATTGGCTGTCCTTACATGGTCTGGCTTCCATGTAACTACAACAATGTGAGCTGCCTACAAAATGGCTCAGCAAGTCACTCAGTTCAACAGAAGTTCAGGATGGGCACCATCCTTGGCTGTGATGCCCACACCCATAACAGAATAAAAAGCTTAAGACTGTTTCTAGTTCCTATCACAAACCAGATTGCTAAGAACCAAACTGCAGCTCAGCAAAATGCACTGTCCATGGCGATAGTTTCATTAAAGATACAACTGTTCTTTGCTTGTTATGTCCACGCACATCACATACACTTTGCTAAGCATTTTAGCCAATGCTACAAGCTGCAGGAACAATGGAGATCTGGATTTGATTATGCTGCATGATTGATAAGCAGGTCGACCTTTACGTGACCATGGTTCAGTGGCTAGTACTCTTGCCTCAAAGTTAGAAGGCTATGTGTTCAAGCCCCAGTCTAAAGGTTTGAGCACAAAATCTAGGCTTGACATTCCATTGAGGATCATTGTTGGGTGTGGTGTCTTTTAGATGAGATATTAAACCTGACTGCCCAGTCTGCGCTCTCAGCTCGATGCATAAAATCCCATGGTACTATTTTCAAGAAATGCCGAGGCGCTCTGGCCAATTTTTATCCCTCAGCCGTATACAACTAAAATAGATGCTTCATTTCTCTAATGTTTTATGAGGGGCGTCACTGTGTGCAAATTGATTGGTAATTTTCTAACTCCACAAACAGGAATTCCAATTCAAAGGGTAATTCAATGGCACTGGGACATCTGTCAGCCAGGATGACCCCACAACGCACCTCAGTAGCCAAGTTTCCCCTCAGGGACTAAACAACACTGTCTGGGATGCTTTTACTAACCAGCTTTTACTAACCATTATCCTTGTTGGTGGAGACTGGGAATGTGAGGAGAACTTGGTTGAATAATCTTGCTCTCATTAGTTAAACTCTGACACTTGGCTAGCGCATGTTGCTCCAGAGGTTTGCTCCATCTTTCAGAAAAATAAAAAGAAAAAGAAAAAGAAAAAAAAATTTAAAAAAGAGAGAAATCTGGAGCTGAACGTCAGTAGTCTAAGTTCAGTATCGATAAGACAACACATGTTAGCTGTAAGTCCCGCTTTAAGAAGATCAGATAGGTGAAATTTTACTTCCTTACTTCAGGTACGTAAATAGGTCAGAGAAGTTGGAAGTGTTTTCCTGAAGAAGAGAAAGTTGAGAGGAGATTTGATAAACCATTCAAAATCAGGAAGGGGAGATAGAGATGAATTATTCACATTGGCGTAAGTGTTCAGAACAAGACGGTACAATTTAAGTTAACTGGCATAAAAATACAGCGACATGAGGGAAAACCTTTTCAAACAGCAAGTGACCAGAGTTTGAAGTGCACATCCTGACTGTGTTGTGGAGGCTGTGTCCATTGAATGATTATTTGAGAAAAGTCAAGGGGAGAAGGCACTAGGTGTATTGTTCATTCAGACAGTCAGTGCAGATATGATGGGAAGAATGGTCTCTTTCTGTGAAGTAACAATTCTTTGATTTCATGAGTGAATTCACAGAAATTAGGGTGAGACAGAGTCCAAAGCTGCAAAGTAAATGCTTCTGCCACTAGTTTAAATTGGGATGTTCAGCATTTCAGGAATTGTTTGGTCTACTACACAGTAGAATATTCATTCTGCAAATTCTTCAACAGCAAGTTATTCTGACCTCCTCAAAAGTCTCCCTTCCCCTTAAAAAGACAAGATCCCATTCCTCTTCCTGATAGGACAGAAACCAATTACCAGGCAGACAGCTTAGAATGTTACCTATTGCAAATCATTTACCAATTCTTCCCAACGCAACACCCCGCACCACCTCCCCCCCCCCCCCGCCCCACTACTCATCCCCGTTAAATCATCATGCTAAAATTTACAGGACATATAATTATGGACAAATTACATGTTCATATATGTCCAGTGTTGGTCTCCAGGACACAAGGGAGACAATCAAAGCACAGAGTACAGAGAACACGTAAGGTTGACTATTAATGTCAAGAGGGGGCTTCTATGTTTGCACATCACTTTTCCTTATAGAGTTGACAGCAGCTTTCAAGGTTCTTGTGTACACCTCCTCCTCTCCACCTTACGCCCAATTCATTCTAACTTCATATTTATCGATTTGACAGCTTCCAAGCTGCACTTTTGGCACTGATTTGCACATCACTGAAACACAACCAAAAGTACACCAGTTAAGCCTTGTAGATGGTCCACAGGAAGAACGGGGCTAAATGCAGCCAGGATCCTCTGCCTCTTCCCCACATCAGCTTTCCTGCTCTTCTGATGCTGCTTGGCCTGCTGTGTTCATCCAGCTCTACACTTTGTTATCTCAAATTCTCCAGCATCTGCAGTTCCTACTATCTCTGAATCTGAATTTTTACTGTTGTAAATACAGCTCTTCTAGAGCATTGCTGTGAGTACCTTGTGCAGCCAATCTTTATCTGATACACTCATCTATACCTCTGAGAATAGCTTGAAACTTGGCAAATCGAAGCTGCTCCTAAACAGCTGAAATCTGTTTGTGCTTGTAAACCTTAGACTTTGCATGTGCAACAAGGAGTGTATCACTGGCCATGATAGGCACCCTAGCTTACACACTTCCTATACCTTAGGAAGTGACAACAAATTTGGCATATGGGCAACAAGACATATCTTGAGTAATACAGATTGTACCCTGACGCCAGAGGCTAAAAGATGTGCAAACACATAAACCAATTGTGCGTACCAGCCGTCTTGCAGAAAGTATCAGGTTCAGGATTGTTTTTCTCATCCTTGAGCACAGTGAGCAGAAAGAGGGGGAGGGTAATGGTTCTTTTAAATAGTAGACTGCTTGCTCCTAATTCCCACCCCAGAAGTAAAAATCAGTAAAACCTGCAAATGACACACACTGGTTCGACTCATCTTGTATAAATCAAAATGGAGCTCCAGCATGCTCATTCCAAAGTATTACTGTTTTCCCTTTCCCTCTGGGATTTGAGAATCCATGCTAGAATACTGATATCAGGTATGGACAGCACATTCTGAATACCCACCTCTCTCCATCTGCACTATAGTTGACCAGAGTACATAAACCAGAAAATGGTGAGTGAGACTGAAAAGCAAGTGCTGATGCTCTTTCTGGAAAGATTTCTGCTTTATGCAAGGATGCCGGTAAACCAGCAGTAAAAAAGCACTTTAATAATGAAGGTGACATCCCTTTAAATGGCTAACTTTGTGGAATTCAGACCTGCTCCTTTAAGAGGGATAAGGAGAGCAGGCACTGGAAACACACAGAATCACTTTTCAGAGAAATAGCTGGGTGTTTTCTTTCCTACAGACTTGACAGTCTCACTGTGCCGCCCCCTCTCTCAACCCACCTCCGCAGCCCCATTAATATTATAGTCCTACCCACCTGCACATCCTCAGAGAATGGAATACACTTATTTGGCTTCAGGGTCCAGAAAATGTAGAGTGGAGATGAGGTTTCCATGGTAACCCACCATGGCATCAGGGCCTAGAGCCAGGCATCAGGCCTGCCCTTAGGAGAGCTGTTTATCAAAGTCAATAAGACAACCAGTGTTCAATTATTTATTTGCTGAGGCAAATGTGAGAATTAAATCTTAAAACATCTACAATTTAAAACAAAAAAATTCTGTCCTTTTCAACTTACACAGATAAAAAAAATTGGAAGAGCATCACTATGGGAAATGAAAGTCCTAAGCCCAAAATTTGTTCCTGAATGAGGCTGACTTTAATGAACAAATTAAAATAAAATGACATTTTGGAATTTTCTGTGAGAGCTCAATTTCCATCAACTTAATAAATCTGATTCCTCTGACCATCATTACCTCATTCATTTTGTCCACTGAGTTTCACTAAATGGGTTTCCATTTTAATTTTTTTCACACAGCGTCTGTGAATTTCGAAGCTGTAAGAATATTATTATGAACTAGTGATTCTTGCTAAGAAGTGCACATATGCCGCCAGAGTATGTGAATGACAATGGGACTTATACAATAATCAAATAACATGTCAAACCTCACCATCGAATCACAAACATGAGAAAAGATCCACTTAAAGCATTTGATGGCTGTCACTGTACAAGTCCTCATTATTTTAGCAGAGGAGGGCAGGGCAGAAAACAACCAGGACTCCATGTGCTTAAGAAACAATTTCTCTCCCCATTGTGCCAAACATCATCTTAAATTATTCAGTTTTGGATACATATGTTCACTGTCCTCAGTAAACATGGTTGCCCTTCAACCAATACAGATTGGAAACAGCACTAAAGAGACCAAAGTGTTAGAACTCAGTATCTCAGTTCTCCAAACTTTAATTTCAGTCATTCCAATTTAAGTACACCAGCAATGACTATAAGAAGCTATGTTTAAATTGCGTTCCCACAGGGGCCTGTACAGTGGACAAATGTGGGCCTACGTCAAAGAATTGCTTGGGTTAAAGATGAGAAGCTTGACGAAAAACATTCATTGAAAACATCACTTTCTGGTACATTTGTGTCCTGAACATAAAACATTTACAAAAAGAATGCATGGGGGCATATGCAATAAATGCACATTTTACAGGCGATGAGAAATTCCAGTTGGGATCTCAGAAGGTGGCTGGAAATTAGGTTTTTGCATGAAATAATTTAGTATGTGTTCTGAAATCAGATTTTGAAAATTCAAAGAATCACAGTGTTTCTGGGTGTGACAGGGTCAGTAAGCAAGGATAGATGAACAAACTAAAACAACAGTATTCTTCGAAGGAATAGACTGTGGAAACTATACCTTTACAAAGGAACATCTACGTACAGAGTAAGTGGATCAGTCAGTGTTGTGAAGATACCTAGTGTGATCAGTGCAGAGCTAGCTAACGCCGCCTGATAAAAGGGGTGGGGGTTGTTCAAACATTGCAGGGAAGGAAAGAGGAAAACGTTCAACATATACAAATGTGTAAATGCACAATGACATCTTTCTAACTAAATTGGAGGACAAGCTCCTTTAAGAATAATAATCCTGCTCTTTCAACATAGCAACCAGCCAGAGATGCCGCTGGTGCAGTGCAGTCGACTAACAACTAAGCTGCTCTTTCATACCATTTTTGCAAGACCCAGAAATAAGAATTATTTTGAAAACTGTTGCATGATGCAGGGAGACTCCTCTCAAATCCACCTCAGCTCAATACACTGCTTCATAATTAAAAGTTGGAAGGTATGCCAATGTTGACAGCAGTCATTGGTAAGAGTGCCAGACGTGGACATGACCCAGTGGAATTGTAATAAAACGGAGAATGGATTTTATAATTGCCTTGGCAAGCTGCTTTGCGTTGTGGTTAGTCCTGTCTCTGTTAATACTCAGAGTACTTAACTCAGCTTTTCCATACAGAGCGGCTGATTTGGTGTAAACCAATTCATTAGATTTATGAACAAGAACACAAGGAAATAGTGAGGTGTAATGTATGGCCCAAGTATTTGGTCCCAAAGTTTGCAGAATAGAACAGTCCAGTTTCCTGCCAACAATATTCAGTCCCAGTGGCTAGTCCCACTGTCAGTTTAATATAATCAACCATTCCTAGGTTAGCTATTTAATTTAAACCATATGTTTTCTGAGTATAAGACTTAAAGCCTATTTATAGATTATACTAACACTCATTCTGAGGGTTCAATATCACAGTACTGCTTGGAATCAAAAATACCATAGTGGGGTCACCCATTATGATAATATCACTGCACAGGTAATCCAGAAACACAAGCAAATACAATCATGGCAACTGATGGAACTTATATTCAATAATAAATTTAATTAATCTTTGAAAACCTTGCATCGAAAGCTGGTATCAGCAATGGTGATCATGAAACTATCACTGAGTGTCGTAAAAACTCATCTTAGTGAAGGAAATCTGTTATCCCTAGCTACACCTGACTCCAGAAACACAGCAATGTAGTCAACTGTCAATGCTGTCTCTGGAAAAGTGGGATTAGCAACAAATGTTTGTATTGCCAGTGATGCCCACATTTCATGCTTAGAATAAAGAGAAAAATATCAAGATGGTAATCAAGAAGGTCTTAACGAGGACACCAGTTTGATGCATGCTGACCAATCACGTAATAACTCTAAAAAGCTTCAATAGCTCACTTAAGATTTCCCAACATGTATTAACGTTTCAGTAGTAACCCTGTCTTATCTAGCACCACTGCATCAGCTCCAGAAGCAGTCAGTAAAATAGATTTTATTTGCAAACAACATGGATTGCAGCAGTTCAAGAAAGCAGCTTATCACCACGTTCTCAAGTATAACCGGGGGTCGGCAACAAATGCTGGCCCAGCCAGAGATGCCCACATCCGTAAGTGAATAATAAAAGAGCTGAGCAAAAATCCATCCTGGCACAGAAACAATAGACCAAACAGCCTCATTCTACACTGTAACCACTCAGTACCTCTGTGAAAGAAGGCCACCCGTGGATGAGAAGTGATCGATCACATCAACACAACATGCATCCAATCCATTCAAGGTAGAGTTGATACTCAGCAATAAGGATATTAACAAGGAACTAGCCAAACCCCCTTCAAATCAAATCTTTTTCAACAAGAATCTTACCTGTTTCCACAGGAAGGGGTCCACCAGGTTCCTCCTCCAAGATATGCCAAGGTGGAGGGCTGATAAGAGAATGCCACTGATGACTGCTGCTCTCATTCGGATGGGCAGCAAGGTGTAGATGATATAAATGAAGAAGATGGTCCACCAGATCCCCTCCGACGCAGAGCGTGGCTCTACCAACAGCAGCCCAATGATCTCCACTGCCAGGATCACCAGAATGAGCAGGTAGCAGATGATCCACATGTGGTCCTGGTGGAAGCTGTTACGATTGCAGACCACCATCAGCGTGAGGACCAGGACAATGGTCACAGCTAAAACCACTAGGTACGGGAGCTCATAGCTCCCCTGGACACAATGGAAAGCCAGCAGAACGGTGCAGACTAGCACCAGGACCCCCATCAGCATGGTCAAGCTGCTCTGGTTCAAGCGGAAGAAGTAACGCTGGTACAGCCTCTCCAACTTCTCAGATTGGAATTTCTTGGACTGGAAGATCCGAAACAGTCGGTGGCAGCAATCTGCGAAGGAGATGTCAACATCGGAGGCCGAGGAATCAATATCAGCCAGCTTAGACATGGCTCTCTCTTCCAGTCCCACCTCCACTGATTTTGGTCGCACCTCCCCATCCAGTCGGAACTGATGCCTGGGCCGGGCCACACTATTCCGGCTTGCTGATCCTCCTTCCCTGTCTAGCTGTTCCTGCCACGCAGACTTGGATCGGAAGCTGAGCCTGCTGGATTTCCTGGGTAACTGTCGCCGGCCATTCTCCTCATCCACCTCTTCACCTTTCCATCGCTTATCCCTGGCTCTCCCGCTGGGGATTGAGATGCCATTGGCTCTGGACTGCAAGGTGCCCACCTCACCCTCTGCCCAAGCTGCCCGGTGCTCGTTACCTCCTGTGGGAGCTGATCCAGCACCTGGGGGGCTCACACTGTTCGCTCTGGACATGGTCTCTCACTGCCCACTCTCCCCTTTAAGTCTCCCTTGGCACCACTATTCAAACTGGTTCCTCAACCCCTCCGGTAACCCACTCTTGATCCAATTTTCCACATGCATAAAAGCACTCTGATGTCTCCAATGTCTCTGGTCCCAAAAACCGTTCAGTTTCAATTTTAGTAAGAGTGCTCCTTTCTGGAAGAATTCTCCCAAATTGCTTAATCCCATCAACTCCAGGGCAAAACTGCAAATTCCAGCTTTTCCTTAAAATATAAGAGCATCAGCAGCCCTTTGAACTAGACAAATCTGAAGTTTTTGGATTGAACATTACCTCCCAGATCTGTCACCAGTTGATCTTCAGCTAAATCCAGCTTCAAGAAAAATTTCTCTGAAGCTGGTTGGTGGCTTCTCCATTTTAAAATAATAGCTCACTAAGGATATGCACAAAACATATGTATTTCTTAGCTAAAATGAAACCTTTTGGACATACACGCCTTGCGGGGCATTATGCTCCCATTGCAGCGATTATGACGGTCCGTAAAGACCTCCGATTTACTCCCCTTTCAATACAGTGTACCTCGTCCACGGGTCAGAAGAATGGAAAGTTCGGCAATGTGGTCTCTTCTGATCAGTCACCGGGACTTGGACGCAACCGCGCCAGTCAGTTCCCCTTCTCCCTTTCTCTCGGAGAAGTGTTCACACTCGTTTAATTCCTCCATCGATCCGGCTGAGTGTAGGCATAGCACCGGCCATTCGTTTCTCCCCTGCCTGGACACCACTGAGGCGGAGCAAGACAAGAGAGCAGCGTTTTATAGACTGGCATATCACACAAGGGAGAGAGGAAGAGGGAGATCAGCGCTGCTCCCTCCAGCGCGGCTCTTGCCTAAATGCAGGCGAGGTCTGACCATCAGATCAGCAGCAATTCTGTCGTCGATCTGCACACCAACGATGCGTGAGCGTTTATCCTGTTTTGTTTTAAATAGAGAGAGAAAGAGTGACCCTCAACACATTGCCGATGGTGCACTACAGAAAGCAAATGAATCAGATCCCATTAATTCTCTCCAGCTATTTCCAATGTCGCCTCTTGACCACCCTCCCCAACAAATAAAACGGCAATGGCTTTGCACATAAGCTAACAGAAGACATTTTGCAGGATGGTAAAGATCGATTCCTAATGAAAAGACTGAAATACTGCGGAATGCTGTTGAGGAGGGAGGGATGGGAGGGGAGGAGAGGAATGAACTGGGACGGGAAACTGCATAAATCTTAAATAAAAAATGAAAGGTCCGATTGCAGCAGTTAGAATGAGATGAATGGACTGCACCTCTTCGGGGTGGACATTGTGGAGAGGCTCCGCAACCTCTTTTGTTACTTCTCAGTCACTCAAACTTGATTCATGGCCAAGTGGACCAGCCTTCCTCATTGGTCCGTTCTCCTCTTCCCAGTCTTCCGATTGGCCGGTGACGTCACAATGCCTCCATCAGGTTTGACTGCGGCGGCCCTCGCCCAGCCCCAATTCCGGGCCCGATTTTAACTCCGAGACGGCTGTTGCTTTTCCTTTATCGTTGTCTGCCTGAAAGTTCTACCCGTGATCACAGCATCACGGAATTTACACTGGCACAGAAGGAGGCCATTCGGACCGTTGTGCGTGCCCCTGCACCAAATCCCAGTGCCAAACTCGTGCTCTGCCCCCAAATCCCAGCGCACCATTTGTATTCAAATAATCATTCAATGTTTCAGTTGAACCTGCCTCCACCAAATTTCCAGGCAGTGCATTCCAGACCTTAACTACTCACTATGTGAAAATGTTCTATTCTCTCATCACCCATGCTTCTTTAGCATGTCACTAAATGGGATCAGAATAATTGGATCAGAGATAACGGGAACTGCAGGTGCTGGAGAATCCGAGATAACAAAGTGTGAAGCTGGATGAACACACCAGGCCAAGCAGCATCTTAGGAGCACAAAAGCTGACGTTTCGAGCCCCTCCCCATGCCCCTCTCTGATGAAGGGTCCAGGCCCGAAACGTCAGCTTTTGTGCTCCTAAGATGCTGCTTGGCCTGCTGTGTTCATCCAGCTTCATACTTCGTTATCTCAGAATACTTGGATGGTTGTTTTTGACTGCTGCAGACTCATGTGCCGAAGGACGCTTTTCAGGACCTCTGTGACTCCATCTATGTCCTTTTTTTATTTTATCAACGCAACCATCATGGAGAGCCGATCAAGTAAAAGAGCAGATTTCCTTCCACAAAAGGCATAAGTGAAGAAGATTAGAGACAAAAAAAACCTGCAAATGCTGGAATCCAAGGTTGACCAACCGGAGGCTAGAAGAACACCGCAGGCCAGGCAGCATCTGTAGGAAAGGAGCAGTCAACGTTTTGTGAATTACCTTTTTTCAGGACTGTCCTGAATGCTGCCTGGCCTCCTGTGCTCTTCCAGCCTCCTGTTTGTATATAAGTCAACAAGGTGTTTGCTTACGGCAATCAACAGTGGTTTTGTGGCTGTCATGGGAGTAAATTTTAATGCCTGATTTGTTAATTGAATATGAGTTTCACCATCTGTCTAGAAGGACTTTCAATCAGGTATAAGGGAGTTTGCACATTCTCCTCGTGTGGCCTTTGTCCAGGTGCTCCGATTTCTTCCCTCAGTCCAAAGACGTGCACTTAAGGTGGATTTGCTGTGCTAATTATCCGTAATATCCAGGGATGTGTTAGCTAAGTGGATTAGCCGTGGGAAATGGGGGTTATGGGGATAGGGTGCTGGTCTGGATGAGATGCTATTCAGGGGCTAGATATGGACTCATTGGGCCAAATTGCCTGTTTCCACACTGAAGGGGTTCTATAACTCTTAGTTACTGGATGGATGGTCAGATCTGGCTTAGGTATCAGAAAGTTTTTTATTTCCCTTGGAACAACAAACATTTGGAATACATTGCCAGCTCTGGAATATACTGCATTTAGCCCAACCAATCCATGTTGATATGTTACTCCATTCAAGCCTCTTCCCATCTACCCCCTATAACTCAATCAGTATACCTTGTGCTCCCTTTGAAATAACTCCACAGAAGCTGGTATCCCATCACGAATTCACCCTTTATTTACATGTGGAGTGTCCTTGACACTGATCCAGCTCCTTCAGAGCCAGCTGTCAGAGTGAACAGGATGTCTGACACTCCTGTTCCTATCTGTCGGCAAGGACTCTTTGGTTGGCCTAGATTAATAGCCCCAATCAGGGAACTCATATTCTATGGGCCCACTTTGTTGACCTCATTATAATCAGTGCAACCATCCCCCTCTGAGTCTGAGGTCATAGGCCTGTTCTTATTTTAATTAGATCCACTAGGGCATTATAGAATTGGGTCAGGTTCCTCTACTTCCCTCTCAGATACAAGCGGGATGTAATGCAGAGTAGATCACTTCTTATGTCTGGAAAATCTTGGAAGAAATTTATTGTCTTCAGGCAGCAAAGGTGTCGAGGTGGCCATCCGGGGTGGCCATCTCAGATTCTGAGATGTCTTCAACGCTTCATGTAGTGAGAAAACCCACGGGTTCCGGAACAACCAGAAAGAGAAGCTGAGTACCTTTGGCTCCCTCACTGTTTGCAGCTTTCATATGGTCTATGTGCTTGTTCAGGACTGTCACACTGACCCAAACTTTATATGTCACTGGACCTGACCCCACATCGAACCTGTCACTTACCCATGCAGGGCCTTTCCTGTGGCTCCTACACCAATCTTCCTCCCTGAAGTAAACTGTGTCTTTCACTTAATGGATTCTTGTGTCTGGAATTGGCATTCTTGATGCCATTTCACATATGCATGCACACGCACATACACTCACCCCACCCCGGGTCCATAAAGGTCAGATTTAACCTGGTGCAGAGTCTTCTCCCCATTAGCAACTTTGCGGGCCCAATCCCTGTGGTTACATAAGGAGTGCTCCTGGTACGATAATCAAATAGGAACTGGGACAGTTTGGTACTTAGTAAAGCTGTAGGCAGTTTCTTTAAGAGGTAGCTTACATAAGGTGGAGGAAGCTAGGGTCAAGTTCAGCTAGAGAGGATTACTCGCAGGCAAGGAAGGAGCTCAAAAATGGTCTGAGGAGAGCCAGGAGTGGGCACAAGAAAGGCTTGGCAGAAGGAATCAGGGAAAACACAAAGGCATTTTACACTTATGTGAGGAATAAGAGAATGGTCAAAGAAAGAGTACGGCCGATCAGGGATAGCATAGGGAACTTGTGTGTGGAGTCTGAGGAGGTAGGGGAAGCCCTAAATGAGTTTTTTGCTTCTGTCTTCACGAAAGAAACGAACTTTGTAGTGAATGAAACCTTTGAAGAGCAGGTGTGCATGCTGGAATGGATAGAGATAGAGGAAGCTGATGTGCTGAAAATTTTGTCAAACATTAAGATTGACAAGTCGCCAGGACCGGACCAGATTTGTCCTCGGCTGCTTTGGGAAGCGAGAAATGCAATTGCTTCGCCACTTGCGAAGATCTTTGCATCCTCGCTCTCCACTGGAGTCATACCTGAGGACTTGAGAGAGGCAAATGTAATTCCTCTCTTCAAGAAAGGAAATAGGGAAATCCCCGGCAATTACAGACCAGTAAGTCTCACGTCTGTCGTCTGCAAGGTGTTAGAAAGGATTCTGAGGGATAGGATTTATGACCATCTGGAAGAGCATGGCTTGATCAAATACAGTCAACATGGCTTTGTGAGGGGTAGGTCATGCCTCACAAACCTTATCGAGTTTTTTGAGGATGTGACTAGAAAAGTTGATGAGGGTTGAGCTGTGGATGTGGTGTATATGGACTTCAGTAAGGCATTTGATAAGGTTCCCCATGGTAGGCTCATTCAGAAGGTCAGGAGGAACGGGATACAGGGGAACTTAGCTGCTTGGATACAGAATTGGCTGGCCAACAGAAGACAGCGAGTGGCAGTAGAAGGAAAATATTCTGCCTGGAAGTCAGTGGTGAGTGGGGTTCCACAGGGCTCTGTCCTTGGGCCTCTACTGTTTGTAATTTTTATTAATGACTTGGATGAGGGGATTGAAGGATGGGTCAGCAGGTTTGCAGACGACACAAAGGTCGGAGGTGTCGTCGACAGTATAGAGGGCTGTTGTAGGCTGCAGCGGGACATTGACAGGATGCAGAGATGGGCTGAGAGGTGGCAGATGGAGTTCAACCTGGATAAATGCGAGGTGATGCATTTTGGAAGGTCGAATTTGAAAGCTGAGTACAGGATTAAGGATAGGATTCTTGGCAGTGTGGAGGAACAGAGGGATCTTGGTGTGCAGATACATAGATCCCTTAAAATGGCCACCCAAGTGGACAGGGTTGCTAAGAAAGCATATGGTGTTTTGGCTTTCATTAACAGGGGGATTGAGTTTAAGAGTTGTGAGATCTTGTTGCAGCTCTATAAAACTTTGGTTAGACCACACTTGGAATACTGCATCCAGTTCTGGGCGCCCTATTATAGGAAAGATGTGGATGCTTTGGAGAGGGTTCAAAGGAGGTTTACCAGGATGCTGCCTGGACTGGAGGGCTTATCTTATGAAGAGAGGTTGACTGAGCTTGGTCTCTTTTCATTGGAGAAAAGGAGGAGGAGAGGGGACCTAATTGAGGTATACAAGATAATGAGAGGCATAGATAGAGTTGATAGACAGAGACTATTTCCCAGGGCAGAAATGGCTAGCACGAGGGGTCATAGTTTTAAGCTGGTTGGTGGAAAGTATAGAGGGGATGTCAGAGGCGGGTTCTTTACACAGAGAGTTGTGAGAGCATGGAATGCGTTGCCAGCAGCAGTTGTGGAAGCAAGGTCATTGGGGTCATTTAAGAGACTGCTGGACATGCATATGGTCACAGAAATTTGAGGGTGCATACATGAGGATCAATGGTCGGCACAACATTGTGGGCTGAAGGGCCTGTTCTGTGCTGTACTGTTCTATGTTCTATAGTAGGGACTGCAGATACTGGAGGATCTGAGATAACAAGGTGCAGAGCTGGATGAACACAGCAGGCCAAGCAGCATCAGAGGAGCAAGAAAGCTGACGTTTCGGGCCTAGACCCTTCTTCAGAAATAGGGGCGGGGAAGGGGATTCTGAAATAAATAGGGAGAGAGGGGGAGGCAGATAGAAGATGGATAGAGGAGAAGATAGGTGGAGAGGAGACAAACAGGTCAAAGAGGTGGGGGTGGAGCCAGTAAAGATGGATGTAGGTGGGGAGTTAGGGAGGGGATAAGTCAGCCCAGGGAGGACGGATGGGTCAAGGGGGCGGGATGAGGCTAGTTGGTAGGACATGGGGGTGGGCTTGAGATGGGAGGAGGGCATAGTTGGGAGGAAGGACAGGACAAGCTGGGCTGTTTCTTTAAGCCTGCCTTCAAAGTTTGGATTGCTCTTTCTGTCAGACTATTAGATTATGGATGGTATGAAGTTGTCCTTATAAGTGGAATACCATTCAACTTAAGGAAATGCTCAAATTCTCTGCTGGTAAAAAGTGGCTCAATATCTGTGGGATACTTCCAGCTATCTGTGTATTGCAAAAGATCATGCAGTTTTAACTATTGTCGTTCCTGGGTTTGATGAAAGAACTCTATGCACATCCAGCCACTTTGAATCAGTGTACACAATTACTAAGAACATTGAGTCCATGAGAGGAGCACCATAGACAACACGTAACCAAGTCCAGGATTTACCCAGCCATTCGTATGAATGTGGGGGAGCTGATGGCCGTAATTGTTGTCTTTGTTGGCACTCAGGGCAGAGCCACACTAATGCAAATATGTCTGCATCCAGTCGTGGCCACCAAACATAGATACTCGCCAACATCTTTATTTTGAAGGCCCATGGATGACCCTGGTAGATTTCAGCCAGTATCTGGTGGCAACCTTTGCTCGGGTCGATCACTCTTGCTCCCCATAATAATATGCTGTCCTCTACCGTGATCTGGTCCAAAAAGTTTCAGTTCTGGTTATGATAACCATTTGCTTTCCCCCGTCACCACCGATTATGACAATCCTTTGGTTTTCTCCAGCTGTTTCAGTTTTGCCAAGACAGATCTTTCTACGTCCAAAGTCTGATATTGTCAGTTATCACTTGGGAGTGTGTCCAGAAAATTTAAAACTGTGATGGACTCTTACAGTGGCAGTACTACAAGTGGCGCATCTGCCAGCAGGAGGAGTCTCAATGCATTTGCATTTGCTAATTTTTATTTTGGTACTTGCCATTTGGTCTCCCGAACAGAGACCCAACTAGTAATTATAGGCACTTAGCATTAAAGCCCACTGCTAAATTTGACCAGAAGCTATGGGCAGCACTGTCTTGTCCTCTTTAAGTAGATCCATCAGGGGTTTGTGGTCCAGAAACAAAACAGATATTGCTTGAAAAGCTCATCTTGTCTGGCAGCACCAGAGGAGAGAAATCAGTGTTAACATTTCAGGTCAAGTGACCCTCAGAACTGAGGTACTGAGGAAGGGTCACTCGATTCACAACATTAACTCTGATTTCTTTCACAGATGCTGCCAAAGCTGCTAAGTTTTTCCAGCAATTTCTTTTCTTGTTTCTGATTTACAGTATTCGCAGTTCTTTTAATTTTTATTTCGGGGTTTGTGGTCCGTTATTATTCCAAATTCAAGTCCACAAACAGATTGGTGGACTTTCCAGGGTGTGCACACTCTTGGATACCAGCCTATGAGTTCTCTTACTGAATTTAGGTCTACGGGGACTGTTTTGCTTTCTCAAATCCACACACCAGCAGCAACTACAATGGCTAGCTGGTCTGGATCCTGAAGAAAATTTTAACTATGTGGCTGAGGCTTGACTTTGTTTTCGGATTTTGCTGTGGCCTGACCTAGAGTGCCTCTGTTCAGGAAAGGGCCTGAGTGAGGCTATGCCTTCACTCAAATGGTATTCCCCAAATTCCATTGGACTGGCAAGGGTGTCCACTTCCATCGGAATTCCCTGCAACTCATATGTTCCACTTGCCTCATTTTCCAATAATAAAGCTATTTGTAGTGTCTGTTTGAAGTCTAGTTGGGCTTCAGCCAGTTGGTGCTTTTGCATGATTACATCACTAATCCTACATACCAAATAGTCTCTCAGCATCTCATCAAGAGTTAAACCAAAGTCACATGCTTCTGCCAGTTCAATTCACCTAGTCAAAGGTCCCAATAGGGATTCCCATGGTTCTCGAATTCCCGAGTAAAACCGATAATTTGAGTTTCAGAATTTGAGGAGACTTGGGGTCATAATATTCCTTAACAAATCTGTCAAATCTTGAAAGGTTTTAGTATCTGATGCCTCAGGGAAAGCTAGGCTCGTAATAATTGAAAAAGCTACTGGTCCACAAGCTGTCAGGAGAATTATTGTTGCTCTTCATCTGCCCCAATGTCATTTGCCAGGAGAAAATAATGCATTCTTTTCCACATATTGGGCCAAGTTTTTGATGGCAGGATTAAACACATCAAGCTTCTCAAATAATGCTATGATGCCAGAAATGCTTATCCCAAGTCAAAAACAGCTATGGCAAGCAAATATTTTCAGGAGTGTTCTTTTCTCTTGTCACCACAGTAATGACTCCAAAGAGGCCAGTATCCTGTCGCCAAGTCACCCTTTATTTACACATGTAGAGTCCCTGAGACTGATTCAGCTTCCTCAGAACCAGATCTCAGAGTGAACAGGATGCCTGACATTTCTGTTCTTGTCTGTCAGCCAGGGCTCCCTGATTAGACCAGATTAACAGTCCCAATCAGAGAACTCACATTCTATGAGGCTCACCTGTCTGACTCTGTTACAATCGTTACACCCTTCTCTTTCATAAGCTTATTTATCATTCCCCTAAATGTATCACAATCATTCCCCTCAACATCTCTCTATGGTAGTACTTTCCACATTATCACTACCTTCTGACCAAACAGGTTTCTTCTTAATTTCATACCAGTTTATCAGTTGCTATACCTTATATAAATAATGTCTATTTTGGTTCTGCCCCATAAGTGGAAACATTTTCTATCTGTCTGCTCTTTCAAAACTTTTCATAACCATAAAGGCCTCTATTAGGTCAGCCTCCTCTTTAGAAAATTAAAGAGATTCGGTCTGTTCATCCTTTTGCAATAGGTTTTAGTTACCTATTCTTTCACAGATCTGTTGGCAGGGCCTAATTGCCCTCTGAGGTGAGCAGGTTGGTCATCCATTTCAGAGGGCAGTTGAGTCAAACACATTACTATTTTTCTGGAGTCACAGGTGAGCCAGACCTTTTTTTATCTTTATCTGTTAATGGGATGAGGACATCACTGGCTAGGCGGCACTTATTGCCCATCCCTAATTGCCTAGAGGGCAGTTCAGAGTCAACCACATTGCTGTGGGCCTGGAGTCACATATAGGCCAGACTGAATAGGGGTGGCAGTTTCCTTCCCTAAAGGACATTTGTGAACCAGGTGGGCTTTTCCTGACAAATGGCAATGGATCGTGGTCATCATAAGATTCTTAATTCCAGGTATCTTATTGAATTCAATTTCTACCATCTGCTAATGATGGGATTCAAACTCTGGTCCCCAGAATGTTATCCGAATCTCTGGATTAATAGCCCAGTGATAATACCACTAGGCCATGTTGGATTAGTGAACCAAATGGGTTTTTAATGACAATTGTTACATGGTCACCATTGGAAATACTTGCCTCTATTTTTAATTCCTAATCTTTTATTGAATTCAAATTTCTCCATCTATCAAAGTGAGATTCAAAGCAATATCACGACGGCATTAGCTTGGGGATCTGTACTGCCAGTCCAATTACCACTATGCCACCATCTCAACTTTTATTTGGGTGTGGATAACATGTTTTGGAATTATTTTGAAATTTGCAGTAGGTGGAAAATGTAAGACTGGCCTGGAAAATATCAGAGTTGCCAAGTCTGGAGAAGGTAGTGAGGTGAAAAGGGCTTCTTCAGGAGATTACCTGAGGTAGAGATGGAAATTGGCAACGTGATGGAGGTGGAATAGATGGTCTTGATGATGGAGGGCAGATAGAATGATTGGAATGGAATGATAAGACAGCAAGTCAGTGAACAGACTGGTTGAGCCTTAAGACAATAGCCAAGGAGAACGGAAGAGCTGGTGGCTAGAGAATCACAACCTAATGATTTGATTTACAAATATGTAATTGGATGAAATTTCTGCTCATCCAGTACTCGATTTTGGACACATCATCTGACAATTTAGAGGCAGTGTGAAGATCATGAGAGAGGTAGGGGCGGGCACAGGACTGGGTGCTGTCTGTGCAAATCCAGAAAAGAGACCGTAGCCTTAAAATTGGAAATATTCCAAAGTGAACCATTCATGGACAATTAAACTTTTCAGCACCACTCACAAGTGCTTAGATAGTGAAGGAGTCCTTGCCTGTATGCAGTAAGGTCTAAACAACTTGCGAAGTGGCATGTGACATTCATACCACATAAGGGACCTTTTCCAAGATGGAGAGAGAGTGTAACCACTTCAAACTGACCTACAATGATACAAACATAATCAAACCCCTGCCATCCTCTATATCCAATGTTTATTGGGAAGACTGAAGTTGCTACCTTGGTTTTGACCTATGGATTACAGTCACTGTTGCAGATTTCCTTTGACAAATGCTGTTATTAATATTATTTAAACATGCTGCTTTTCCCAAAAGAGACGTACCAGTAAGTCTTATTATCTTGCAAGTTCAATCCAATCAAGGATTTCCAAAATAGCGATGCCCTTGTATAGCACTACCAGAATGCCAGGTTCAGATAGCATTGTTAGCAATGCTACAAATATTTAGCCTGTACAGTGTACAACTACTGATGACAGCGGTTCCTGGCAGAAGTTATAAAACAACAGCAGTTGACACGCAAAAGACTTTAGTTTATGACCGTTAGTGTTTGCGCTGGATTTGAATTTTAATTCATACGTAAACAATATATTCCTCTTGTATGACGACCTCAGTGCTGCAATAGGAGCATTAACAAAGATAGGAATTTGAAATAAAAGACTTTCATTTATATAAAGTACTTGACCAAGTTTCTCAGAAGTATCTCAAAGAAGAGCCACTATTGATATAACTAATAACGAATCCCAAAACTAGCAGAAAATTGAATCTCAGAATGTTGTGGAGTCATGCCATGGGCCCATCAAGCCTGTGCCATCTCCTCGTGAGTCATTTTACCTATTTCCACTCTCTTTACTATTAATTTTACTCGGGGCCACATCCCTTCATTTTTGAGTTAATAATTCCTGGATTTATTACCTACATTAAGGACTTCAGGACCAGAGGCTGACACTCCAGTGAAGTACTGAAGTACCAGGAGATAACAAGAACTGCAGAGTCGGAGCCAATGCAGTGTGGAGCTGGAGGAACACACCAGGCAGCATCAGAGGAGCAGGAAAGTCAAAATTTTGGGTTTACACCCTTCACCAGGACTCAGTACTGAATGATTGTAGTACTACCAGAGATGTGATTTATTGCATTAGGTGTTAACCCAAATCACCATTTGCCCCCTCATGAAAGTCCCCACAACATTATTTAGAACAAAAGTCTCTGGCACCCTGGCCAATATTTATCTTCACATTTTTGTTGCATTTGCTACATTACAACTATGACTGCATTTTAGAAGTAATTTCTCCTCATCTCTGTTTTAAATCTTCCATTCCTTATCATAAACTTATGACCTCTTGTTGTATGTTGCCCCATGTAAGGCATTATATAAATTCAAGCTTTCTAACTTACTACTAAATCTGTTTTTGGTGGCATTGGTCACGAAAGAATGTGTCTGGAAGACTGGAGCCTGATTTTTTGTCAAGGTCACTCTGAGGGACTGATTCTGAAAGTCCCACCCCTAAAACCAGTAGCCACCATTTTCAGCAGGAAAAGGACAGGATGCGTTGCAATTTTCACATCAATGGTGCAGGTTAAATTTTGCCTTTGAGCAATCTTTGTAGAATACATAAAAAAAAGGTTTTAGGCTTTACAATTTAAAGGACAAGTCTAAACTAACTTGGGTTCTTTGGAGCAGTAGGATGTCATTTTGGAGACGTAAAATATCTTTTTGGATAGGTGCAGTGACACCTCTGTGAGATATTAGATCAATAGACTCTTTGAAGTTTTCATGTTTCATCTCAACATGGCTCCTGAGGGCCGCAGTTGGTAGATAGTGGGTAAGTTGGTATCGAAGTTAAAAGGGCATTGTTGATATGGATTGCCAAAGTGGCATAAGGGCTATAAAGGATCATGGGGATGAGTGGACAGTTATGGGTTAGCACTTATGTTGCTTAGGGTGATGGAGATGTGTTGAGGGACATAAATAGAATGACCATTACTATGAGCAGAGGGTAAGTTGCTCCAATCGGAACTCCACTCTGTTCACCTGTTATCATTCTCTTTCTTCTTTGTCCTTCCATTTTTTATTTCGCTCTTCTTCTCTCTTCCCCTGTAGGGATTTTATACCCCCTCCCCACCCCTTATAACTACCCACCCAAAGGGTTGGGAAGGATCTGGGTCAGAACCACGTGGCGGGAGCTGAACATGCGGGTTGTGTCCCGCAGCGACAGCCGATCGAGCTTGGACCAGAGCAACGGCGGCTGATCAAGAGTGGGCCAGCAAGACCGGGCCAGTGAGGCAGTGGCGGTGAGGTCGGGCCAGTGAGACAGCTGAGAATGGGCTGATGAGGCATCCCAGACTCCCTCTGGTGGAGGCAAGGCAAGGACTGGAAAGCCCAGAGCGGGACTCTGGCGGAGGCATGGCATGGACTGGAAAGCCTGGAGTGGGATTCTGGCAGAGGCATGGCATGGACTGGAATCCCTGAGTGGGACTGTGGCAGAGGCATGGCATGGACTGGAAAGCCCGGAGCGGGACTCTGGTGGAGGCATGGCGAGGGTTGGAAAGCCTGGAGTGGGATTCTGCCGGAGGCATGGCATGGACTGGAAAGCCTGGAGTGGGATTCTGCCGGAGGCATGGAGAAGGTTGGAATGCGTGGAGTGGGACTGTGTAAGTGGAAAGGAAAGTAGGACTCTCACGTTGTCTTTTTATTCTTATCTTAAGTTGTCGTGAATGGGCGTCATGTATGTGCAGCGAAGGTACACACTTCTCCCTGTATTTTTATGTTGAATACACGTGACAATGAATGAATAAATAAATAAATGATTAGGTAGCATGAGCTGAGATGGTTGGAGCATTGGAGTTTGTGGGATTGGGGTTTGTAAACTAACCTAATAGAGGTAGGGGCTTTTATTATCAACTCATTCTATGTCTTACAAGTTCCAGGGCACGAGTGACCACCTTTTGCAGAATTGACCTAACTTTAAGCTCCCAAATTTGAGAGTGAATATTCAGGCCCTGAGTTTCCTTTATCTTCAAAGTGCAAGAAAGTTAAAGAAGACATGTCAGGGAACTTGGCTGAAGATTTGATCAATTTAAAGAGTTCAAAGTTGCAAAGGGATATGTTAAGGATTTTAGAAGACGAACGAGAAGAAGTCCTTCACAATATTTCAGAAACATAATAACACAAAAGGCCATTCAACCCCTCAAGCCTGTGAAACTATTCAGTCAAATGATATCAGATCTGTATCTTAACTCCACCTTGCTTCCTCCATCTTTAATAACATAGGGAAAAAAATTGATGAAATATATTTCATATTCACAACAAGAGATATAGTATCAAAATATGATTGAAGGGATTTTCTAGTCAATTTCAAAACACATTTTGTCTACTTTTCCCCACGCAGCTCCTAGTAAATTGCTGCAAGGCATCCTATGTTAGTGGAAATAAGCTTGCAGTTGCCGTATCAAGAATGTTAACAGGGATTGATTCCAGCTGTGAAGGGAAATGAATGACAAGGGAAGATTAAACAAGATCATGCTCAACTGTCTCAAAAGAAAAAGGTTAAGAGGAGATCTCAGTAGGTACATAAAATACCAAGTGAGAGAGATAATTTGAACACAGAATATTCTTTCAAGATAAATGCAGCATGCAAGATAACCAATATCAGTTTTTATTTGTGCAACGTAAATTTACTGCAGATTGTAGTAAATATTCCTTTACTCAACCACAAAAAAATTCACAAGGTGTGATTAAAGAGTCAAAGATGTGTTGCTATCTGAATTTTGATAGACCAGATGAGCTAGACTTCACATGGGGTTTGCCAGCATGTCAGGACTGTACTGGAGTCCTTTCTATAATTCTTTCACGGGATGTGGACATTAGTGGTGATTCAAGCATTCAGTGACCATCTCTAATTATCCTTGAGAACGTGGTGCCTGCTCAACCCATATGATGTAAGTAAGACTACAGTGTTAATGTCCTGAACACTACTTCCATGCATATCTGGAGGAACAATGCTGAGGCATACTTTAATTTTGTTTGAACATTTTATTACTTACTTGGTTGGGGGGAGTGGTGCAGGGTGATAGGTGGGTGAAGGCATTCTTACTGACTGGGTTGACAGACACAGGAGTCAGTTGCTCAATAGGCGAAATTTTAATCAGTTAGGATTATGGGAAAAAGGTAGCGATATGGAGTGGAGAATTATCAGACCAGCAGCAATCTCATTAATGGTGGAGCAGACTCAGTATGTCGAATAGCCTACTTCTGCTCCAGTGTTATGGCTCAGGAAGGCAGAGCACAGTAAGGTTGACATATCAAGTGTCCAATGACAGGAGTGTGGTTGGGGTGAGGCAATGAAGACATGAGTTTCATATGGCAGTACTTTGAAGAAGACAACCTAAAAGATGTTGGCAACTACCAGTTCATGGACTAGAGTTTGGGTGATACCATGCCCATTTTACAGGAGTAAAGTGGGCACCAAAGTGTCTGATCCATCAGGTAATGTACATGATTTAGGGCAGATGAGTGTGCCAGCCGCAGTGTTAGCAAAGGTAGTAAAATAGGTGATCAGAGCTGGTGGCTGAATTAGGCAATTGTAGCTTTGCATTGTGAAAATGTGAGTGTCTAACACCCACTTGAGGCCCTGTCCTCTACAAAACAAAACACAACTGTCCCAGATCCTGCCATTCAATAAATCTTGGTCTGCATTCAGGTTGGTGAACCATCCTTAAAGAGACTGATGTGAGCTTCCACCAGGGATGTCTTCTAAAAATTAATTTGTGTCATGTAGGCATTGACAGCATTTATTAACTATCCCTAATTGCCATTTTAACTAAGTTGCTTGCTAGTGCCATTTTAGAGGTCAATTAAGAGACAACCACATTGCTGTGGTTCTTCAGCCACATGCAGGCCACCAATCATTTGTAAATAAAAATGATTGCCCACCTAAGAAAGTCATGACTTCTGTGGGTCCTTGCATGGCTGATGAGCTTGATGCGAAAGTCACATCTCCAACAGCATTTTTGGCAGGTGGAGCAGAATTGATCCTTGGCCTTGAAATTGCTGGCATTCCTTTCCTGTACTTTCTAGATAGGTACCTAGTGAAATAATTCCACAGATGCTGGTATCCCATCGCCAAGCCATGCTTTATTTATACACAGAGAATCCTTGACACTGGCCCAACTCCCTCACAGCCAGCTCTCAGAGTGAGCAGGATGTCTGACAGTCATGTTCTTATCTGTCAGCCAGGGATCCCTGATTGGACCAGAATAACAGCTCCAATCAGAGAATTTATATTCTATGAGGTCCACCTGGCTGACATCATTGCAATCGCTACACCTTGGGACATCTTTTAATGTGGGGATTCTGTCGTACATCACTATATAGCCCATGACTGGAGATAAATCCAATTCCAGTGGCAAGGAAACAATTACTGTGGGTCTCCCCAGGAAATCCACGCCAGGTATGGACAAAGATTTCCTTCACTAAATGGCATTAGTGAACTAAATGACTTTACACAACTATCAACAGTGGTCTCCATTAGGCCAGCTTTTAAATTGATTTTATTTACCTAAGTTAAGTACAAATTTCAATATCTGCCACAGTGGGATTTTGTCCCAAATTATTACTTCTGGATCTCTATTCCAGTGATATTTCCAGCATACCACTGCCCCACTCTAAAGTAAGTGCCTTGAAAGGTTTTATTGCACCAATTATTATTTTATTTCCGAAAGAATATAAGTTATTCATTAAACTCTACAGCAGCAATATACGACAGTTCAAATTTGACATTACATAAAATAAAATAAATTTCCTTTAATACAGAACACAGCACTCTGACTTTAGTTGGCAATTACAGGTTATATTTACAATGTACATTTTTATTCCATGTTGTTCTCTAGTTCACACAAGCCAGGGGATTTCCCAGAGTTTCCACTGATGTTCGTTGCACCTTTATAGTAGCAGGTGCCAATACTTGGTTATTTGCATCCAAGGAGTAGTGAGATCTTGGTAAGAGTATCTTTCACTGAGTTCTTGACACCCTCACATCAGTAATCAGTAGCAGCCAACACCATGTGTCCCTAGGAACAACACCTCGTACATGGAGTCATGTGTCACAGAGCCAGGATGAAGCACAGAAAAAGCTGCTGCAGCACTATCGAAGACTTTGATGTAAAAGTACATCGAGCCTGCACTGATGATGTTACCCAGCAGGGTAATAAAACGTCTGCACAGCAACAAGCCAGCTCGGCGAGCCAACCAACCTCAACACCCACAACCCGAGCTACAGATCTACTCCAATACCTTCGAGACCTACAGGCAAAACACACTCAAATTGGCATGAAAATGGGAGAACTACGCCAAACGACAGAGCACAACCCACGAACAACTCTACATCCGACATGGAAAGCTCAGGAACCAGGTATTACCACACAGTGTGAGATACTAGCCACGCATCAACAACCCATAAACCCGCAAGACAGCAGAACAAAACAGCTGCAGGATGGTAAAGGTAATGATAAATGATGCACACCACCAGCTCCATGGATACAACAGAGGAATTATGCACCAAAAACTTTATTCTTGGAAGCTACCAACCAGGACTGGACACCGGACCTGGGACAAGCCATCAACAGAACACAAGAGCCAGGAAAAGGCAAACCCTTCAGGACAAGCTATCCATACTTATCCATTAAACGACAACAAGAGAGCAGACACCCAGATAAGAAACCTCTCAGACAGGAAACTGACAGACACAGAAAAGGCCATTCTCATCTACAGACTTAACTATTTCCCAGAGTAGGGTCTTAATTACTAGGGGTCATGATTTCAAGGTGAGAGGGGAAAAGTTTAAGAGAGATATGTATGGAAAGTTCTTTATACAGAGGGTGGTGGGTGCCTGGAACCCGTTGCCAGCGGAGGTGTTAGGAGCGGGCACAATAGCATCATTTAAGATGTATCTAATGTATCTGTCTTTCTAATGTAAGTAATCCTAATCTACTCAACCTCTCTTCATAGCTAGCACCCTTCATACCGGGCAACATCCTGGTGAACCTCCTCTGCACTGTCTCCAAAACCTATTTTCCAAGGATCTATATTCCTCTGCTCTCTGCCCATTTATGAATCTATCCAGATACATCTTAAATGATGCTATCGTGCCTGCCTCTACCACCTCCGCTGGCAACCTTTTCAGGCACGCACCACCCTCTGCGTAAAGAACTTTCCACACATAGCTTCCTTAAACTTTTCGCCTCTCACCTTGAAATTGTGACCCCTTGTAATTGAGTCCTCCACTCTGGGAAAAAGCTTCTTACTATCCACCCTATCTATACCTATCATGATTTTGTAGACTCAATCAGGTGTCCCCTCAGCCTCCGTCTTTCTAATGTAAATAATTCTAATCTACTCAACCTCTCCTCATAGTTAGCACCTTCCACACCAGGCAACATCCTGGTGAACCTCCTCTGCACCCTCTCCAAATCATCCACATCCTTTTGTTAATGTGACAACCAGAACTGTACACAGTACTCCAAATGTGGGCGAACCAAAGTCCTATGCAACTGTAACATGACCTGCCAACTCTTGTAATCAATACCCAGTCCGATGAATGAAAGCATGCCGTATGCCTTGTTGACCACTCTATCGACCTGCGTTGCCACCTTCAGGGTACAATGGACCTGAACATCCAGATCTCTCTGTGCATCACTTTTCCCCAGGGCTTTTCCATTTGCCATATAGTTCGCTCTAGAATTAGATCCTCCAAAATGCATCACCTTGCATTTGCCTGGATTGAACTCCATTTGCCATTTCTCCGCCCAACTCTCCAATCTACCTATATTCTACTGCATTCTCCAACAGTCCCCTTCATTATCTGCTACTCCACCAATCTTAGTGTCACCTGCAAACTTGATAATCAGACCATCTATACCTTCCTCCAGATCATTTATGTATATTGCAAACAATAGTAGTCCCAAAACAGATCCCTGTGGAACACCACTAGTCACAGGTCTCCATTTTGAGAAACTCCCTTCCACTACAACTCTCTGTCTCCTGTTGCCCAGCCAGTTCTCCTTCCATCTAGCTAGTATACCCTGGGCGCCATGCAACTTCACTTTCTCCATCAGCCTGCCATGAGGAACCTTATCAAACGCCTTATTGAAGTCCATGTATATGACATTTACAGCCCTTCCCTCATCTGCCAACTTTGTCACTTCCTCAAAGAATTTATCAAGTTGATAAGACTAGACGTTCTCTGCACAAAACCTTACTGCCTATTACAAATGAGCACATTTTCTTCCAAATGTAAATGGATCCTATCCCTCAGTATCTTCTCCAGCAGCTTCCCTACCACTGACGTCAGTCTCACCAGTCTATAATTACCTGGATTATCCCTGCTATCTTCTTAAACAAGGGAAGAACATTAGCAATTCTCCAGTCCTCCAGGACCTCACCCGTGCTCAAGGATGTTTCTTAAGAATGAGACCCGAAGGAACCAACACACCCTGATTCTACGGCCTCCCAAAAGTACACAAACTGGAAGTATCCCTTAGATCCATTGTCTCCGTACCAGACACGCCATCACACAGATTAGCCAAGGAACTACAAAGGAGACTAAGGCACCTTGTCAACAAGTTACCCCATTCAATCCACTCAGCCCAAGAGCTCCTCAATTCCATCAAAGACATAGGGATCGATGACAATAAGACCATGGCATCATTTGACATTACTGCCCTATTCACATGAATAGACACACCACTAGCAAGGCAAACAATGACAGCACTACTGGAACATGAACAAAACCTCAGTGAAACTATCTCCACAGGCAACAGGCTGAAGCTCCTAGACCTTGCGTCACCACCCACTTCATTTTCAACGGCCAAACATACGAACAGATCAACAGGACACCCATGGGATCACCTATCTCTGGGCCAATAGCCGAGGCAGTGATGCAAAGATTGGAAAGTACCGCCCTTCTGCTAATCCAACCAAAACTACGGATACGCTATGTAGACAATGCCTTTGTCGTCATTAAATGGACCAAACTAGAGGAGACACACAAAATAATAAACAACACTCTCATTGGAATCAAATTCACCAGGGAGAATGGGAACAGCAAACAGCTCCCATTCTCAGACGTCATGGTAGAGCAAAGAACGAATGGGGAATTCCAAACAAAAATACGCAAAAAAGCCACACACACTGACCAGGTACTGAACTTCAACAGCAACCACCCTAACACACACAAACGAAGCTGCGTGCGAACACTATTTAACTGGGCAACAGCACACTGCAGTAGCACAGAACTACGCCGAGAAGAAGAATATCTCTTTCAGGTATTTAAGGACAATGGGTATCCAAAAAAACTGGATCAGAAGATGCCTATTACACAAACAACACCAGGAAGATACTACACGCCCCAACACACTCATCACACTACCTTACATCAGGAACACATCGGAACTAACCACAAGGCTCCCATGACACTGGGCATCAGAGTAGCCCACAAACGCTCATCAACCCTATGACAACTGCTCACCCGAACCTAAGGTCCACTACCCAGTGCGGACAGGACCGATGCCATATACAAGATTCCCTGAAGAGACAGTGATAAACATTATATCGGACAAACAGGAAGGAATTTAACAAGGGTACATGAACATCAATTGGCTATAAAAAGATATGACCAATACTTCCTCATCTCTATCCACATGGATAAGGAGAATCACCAATTCGACTGGGACAACACCAAGATCCTGGGACAAGCAAAGCAGAGACAGGCATGGGAATTCCTAGAAGCCTGGTACTCCACGAAGAAAACCATCAACAAACACAGAGAGATCGACCCCATATACGCTCCATCACGAAGGAAAACCAGAAGTGAGGTAATCCAGCTCAACGGACCCCAGAGTTTAAAAACCAGGTGGGAAAACACAACAGCGCCTCATTGGAAGCTGCACTGATGATGTTACCCAGCAGGGCAATGAAACGCCTGTGGAACATCAAACCAGCTCAGTGAGCCAACCAACCACAAAGTACATCTGTTTGTGTGACGATCATTGCCCCATCACAGCTATGAGGGGTGACCCGATGGAAATTTTCATCTTCCACACAAACTGCCTCCCTCCCTATTTTATTTAATCTGATCAGCAGATCCATCCAATCCTTTCTTACTCAGCTAGCTTTCTCTTAAATTCACCAATGTTATTCACATTAAGCATTCCATGTAGCAACACATTCCAAATCCTCACTGTTTCCAAGATAAAAACATTTGTCATAATTGGATATAATGCCAATATTGGATTTGCAACAAATGCCAGAGAAGCCCAAAAGCTGGTGATGAATTGCCTGGCCCATGATTGAAAGCACCTTCACTGTCAGCTGACAAAACCATTTCATGATTTTAAAGACTTCTATTTTGTTGCCTGTCACCTTCTGTGGTCTGGAGAAACTTCCTTCAGCTTCTTCAATCTGCCATCATTTTTTACTGTTTATGGCATGTGGGTGTCATTGGCCGGGCCAGCATTTATTGCCTATCCTCAGTTGGCCAGGAGAAGGTGGTGGTAAGCTGTCTTCATGAACCTCTGCAGACATTGGGTGGCAGGATACCCATAGAACTGTTAGAGAGGGAGTTCCAGGATTTTGACTCAGAAGGTTGTAGTGAACTTGTTAAACCAAATGGCCTGTTTTCACACTTTGGTGATTCTATATCAATAAAAAGAAATTTTCAAGTCAGGATGGTAATTGGCTTGGAGCAGAATTGAAAGGTGATGGTTTTCCCATGTACCTGCCCTGTTGTCCATGACAGTCAAGAGTTTGGAATGTCTGTGTAAGAGCCTTGGTGAATTTCAGCAGTGCATCTTGAACCCTCCATTCCAGAAACATCTTTTCTGAACCCTTTCCAATTTAATAATATCCTTCCTATAACAGGCAGAACAGAACAGCACACAGTACTCCAGAAGAGGCCTCACCAATGCCCTGTACAATTTCAACATAATGTGCCGAATCCTGTACTTAAGGGCCTGAGCAATGAGGGCAAGTATGCCAAACGCCTTCATAATACACGTTATTACATATTATGTGACACAAATTTCAAAGAATTATATACCTGAACCCCCAGGTCTCTCTGTTCTACCACACTACCCATGCCCTACCATTAATTGTTTAAGTCCTGCCTTTGTTTGTTTTGCCGAGATGCAATATGTCATATTTATCCAAATTAAACTCTATCTGCCACTCAATAGCCCACTGACCAAATTGATCAAAATCTCTTTGTAATCTTAGATTACCTTCTTCACTGTTCTAGTGTTTGATGGTTCTGGTGAATGGGCTTGTGGAGTCATGAAGTGAGATGCTACACACAGAACTACCTGCTCTTGTAACCATATTTATAGCTTGTCCAGTTCAGTTTTCGATCAATGATTACCTGATTAGACCTAAATAACATTAGAAATCAATAACACTTACATTTATGTAGTGCTAATTATATTAACGTATTTCAGAGCATTCTGAGAACCAGTTGTTTCACAGCCTCAGGATTCACAAATGTTTTAAAGCCAATGATGCGTGAAAACATAAGGAAGTGCCCTACCCAATTTAAACACAGGCAGGACCCACAAACAGCACTGTTATAATAATGAGAAAATTGAACCATATTGTCAAAAAGGAGAGTGAGGAGCCTGAAGTTGTTGTACACATCGGTAGGAATAACATAATTAGGGAAAAGGTTAAGGCTTTGTAGAGTCAACATACGAGATTAGGTAGAAGATCATAAAACAGAACCTCAAAAGTAGTAATCTCTGGTTTACTCCCAGTCCCACGTTCTAATAAGAATAGGAATAAAATAAATAATTAAACTGCATTTCTTTTGATGCAAGGGTTTTAAAAGTAAGGCTGGTGAACTCAGGACATGTGTCATAATGTGGCACTGGGACATCATAGCTATTACAGAAATTTGGCTGAGGGAAGGACAGGACCGGCAGCTTAGTCCTCTGGATTTTAGATGCTCCAGGAAGGATAGAAAGGGAGGCAAGAGAGGAGGAGGGAGTGGCATTTTTGATTAAGGAAAGCATTACTACTATGGCACGGTGGCTCAGTGGTTAGCACTATTGCCTCACAGCACAAGGGACCCAGATTTAATTCTACCCTTGTGGGACTGTCTGTATGGAGTTTGTATGTTCTCTGCGTCTGTGTGGTTTTATTTCAGGTGCTCTGGTTTCCTCCCATGGTCCAAAGATGTGCAAGTTATGAGGACTGGCCATGCTAAGTTAGCCTGTAATGTCAAGGGTTGTATAGGTTTGGTGCGTTAGCCATGGGAAACGCAGGGTTACAGGGATAGAGTAGGGGATGTGTCTGGGTGGGATGCTCTTTGGTGTGTTGGTTTGAACTCAATGGGCAGAATGACCTGTTTCCACACTGTAGGGTTCCTATGATTTTGAATTTGGATAAAATCTGAGGGATCATTCAGTGAAAATCTATGGGTAGAAATTAAAAATAAGAAAGGGACAATAACCTCGATGGTATTGTACTATAGGTCCCCTAGTAGTCAGAGGGAAATTGAGGAGCAAATATGTGGAGAGATCTCAGATATATCTAAAAATAATAAGGTTGTAATAGGAGGGAGATTTTAATTTTCCAAACATTCACTGGGATTGCCATAGTATTTGGATGATGAGGAATTTGCTAAATGTGTCCGAGAAAAATTTCTTTATCAACCAATTAAATGTTTCTACTAGAAAAGGAGCAAAACTTGACCTCTTGGGAAATAAGGCAGAGCAAGTAACTGAGGTGTTATTAGGGGCACACTTTGTGGCTAGTGATCATAATTGTATTAGTTTTAAAATAGTTATTGAAAAGGATCAGCCTTCCATAAAAGTGTAATAATGAGAGTTTGGAGGCATTATGTTCCTCTTAGAGTGAAGGATTAGGCTGGTAAGATTAGGGAACAATGGACGAATAAAGATATTGAGATGCTAGTCGAGAATAATACAAGAATCATATTAGATATAGATAACTAGTATCAAATGAATCTCTTAAAGAGTGTAGGGGCATTCTTACGACGGAAATCAGGAAGGCAAAAAAGGGATAATGAGATAGCCGTGGCAGATAAAATCAAGGATAATCTAAAGAGATTATACAAGCACGTTAAGAGCAAAAGAGCAACTAGAGAGAGAGTAGGGCCTCTTAAAAATCAATGAGATTGTCTTTGTGTTGAACCTTAGGAGATGGGAGAGATTAAATGAATACTTCATGTCAGGTTTTACTGTGGAGAAAGAAATGCTAGATAATCTAGGGAAATAAATATTGATGTTTTGAAAACATCGTATTACAGAAGAGGAAGCACTGGGGTCTTAGAAACCATAAATGTCGATAAATCTCTGGGATCTGATCAAGTGTATACAGGACATTGTGGGAAGTTAGAGAGGAAATTGCAAGATCCCTAGCAGAAATATTTGTATCATCTATAACCACAGGTGAGGTACCAGAGTACTGGGCGCTGGCTAATATTGTGCCTTTATCTAAGAAAGGCTTAGGGAAAAGTCATGAAACTAAAGACTTGTGAGACTGACATTGATAGTGAGTAAGTTAGTTGAAGCAATTCTGAAAGATAAGATTTTACATGCATGTGGAGAGATGAGGAATGAATAGAGATAGTCAACATGGTTTTGTGCAAGGGAAATCATGTCTCACAAACTTGATTGAGCTTTTTGAAGAAACAACCAAAAAGATTGATGAGGGCAGGACAGTAGATGTTGTTTACTTGGACTTTAGTAAAGCCCGTTACCAGTGGTGTGCCACAGGAATTGGTGCTGGGTCTGCTTTTATTTGTCATTTATATAAATGATTAAAATGAGAATATAGAAGGCCTGGTTACTAAGTTTGCAGATGACACCAGAATTGATGAAGAAGGAACCAGGTGAGTACGATGGAATACTACTCAGTTGCTTTAGATGAGTGCAGCTCCAACAATGCTAAAGAAGCTTGATACCATTAAGGGTAAAGTAGCTTGCTTAATTGACACCTCATGGGGCAGGTGATGGCCTAGTGGTATTATTGCTGGACTGTTAATCCAGAGACCCAGATAATGTTCTGGGGACCTAGTTTCAAATCCCAATTTGAATTCAACAAGTATCTGGAATTAAGAATCTAATGATGACCATGAATCCATTGTTGATTGTTACAAAAACCCATCTGGTTCACAAATACCCTTTAGGAAGGAAACTGCCATGCTTACATGGTCTGGCCTACATGTGACTCCAGACCCACTGCAATATGGTTGACTCTGAACAGCCCTCTGGGCAAATAGGGATGGGCAATAAATGCTGCCCGGTCAACGATGCCCACCTCCCATTAATGAAAAAAAGAAAAAATCCCCACCACCTTCAACATTCGCTGCCTCTTCCACCAGCACACTGTAGCAGCAATGTGTACTTTCTAAAAAAATCATTACAGCAACTCACCTAGAATCTTTCAACAGCACCTTCCAAACTTGTAACCTATACCACCCAGAAGGGCTACAACAGCAGATATACAGAAGAGCCACAACCTGTAATGTCCCCTTCAAGGCACACATACACCTGACTTGAAAATATGTTGCCCTTTCTCAACTGTCACTGGGTCAAAATCCTGGAACTCCCATCTTAATAGTACCTGGGTGTCCCTACACCAAATGAACTGCAGCAGTAAGAGAAGGCAGCTTTTCTCAGGGCAATTATGGATGAGTTCCGATCAAGCCAGCAATGTTCACATTCTATGAAAAGTAAGAGAATACTCTCACAGCAAATGAGCACTGCACTTTGTTACAGCAGCAGCGCATGAGTGGCCCCAAGGAATTTCTCGTTTTGATTTATGTCCAGTACAAACAGTATAATGTGGATTTGGGGCCATCAGTTTCTGATATTGAATAAAAGGTTAACTAAACCATTTTGGAACTAAAACTCTAGACTCCAAGTAATTTCTGTTTAATACAGAAAATACTTCTCCAGCATTAAATTCTGAACATTACTCTCTTGCCTATCTGCACATTAAAAACACGTTTCCCTGTAAGCAGCCATTTACTGTTCTAAGAAGAAGCTCATGAGCAGCATATGGTAGCATGAGGATGTGACTGTTGGAGAGAATAAAAAAGCGGAAGGAAGAAAAATGTTTAATTCCTTATCACGTCTTCCAGAAACATTCCTAGTCACTATGCACACAATAAATTACTGTTTGCACTGCACTAACACAGTGAAATGTAGCTAATCACTTACGCACAGCCCGGATCCCACATGCAGCAGTGAGATGCAGTCAAATGGTTTCTCTTCAATTAATTATTCGAAATGTGGGTGCTTCTAGCTAGGCCAACATTTACTTCCCATCCCTAACTGCCCTTGAGAAGGTGATGATGAGGTGCCTTCTCGAACCACTGCGGTCCACGAGGTTTAGGTAAACCCACAGTGCTGTCGAAAAAGCCTTAGTGACTTGGAAAATTATTTAAGAATGAACCACATTCCACAGGCCAGAAAAGATGCAGACAGCAGATTTCCTAGATGGCACAAGTTAGGGACAGCGGGAATACTGTGAACAGTTTTGGGTATGCTGGCATTGGAGGCAGTCTAGACAAGGTTCACTAAGCTGATACCAGGTACGGAGAAAATGTCTTATGAAGGGAGTGTGAATAGGTTGGGACTGTTCTCAATAGAACTTACAAGAATTGAGTGGTAGCCTTATTGAAACATAAAAAATTCTTAGAGGACTTTACCGGGTAGATGTAGAAAAGTGTTTCCCCCTGTGGGAGAGTCTAGGACCAGAGGGCATAATCTCAGAATAAAGCATTGGACACTTAAGACAGAAATGAAGAAGAATTTCCTCTCTCAAGTGTGGTGAAGTATCTTTAAGGCTGAGATAGACGGATTTTAATCAGTGTGGAAACAGGCCATTCAGCCGAACAAGTCCACACTGACCCTCTGAAGAGCATCTCACCCGGATCCAACAACCCCCTCCAAATTACCCCTATAACATTGCATTTTCAATAGCTAATCCACTTAACCTACACATCCCTGGACACCATGGACAATTTAGCGGAGCCAATCCACCTAGCCTGCACTCCTTTGGACTGTGGGAGGAAACCAGAGAAAACCTATACAGACACAGGGAGAATATGCAAACTCCACGCAGACAGTCGACCGAGACTGGACTTGAACCCGGGTCCCTGGCGCTGTGAGGCAGCAGTGCTAATCACTGAGCCACCGTGCCACCTCGTAGTCAGTAAAGGAATCCAGAATTATGGGAGAAAGCAGGAAAGTGGGGTCGAGAAATATCAGATCAGATGCAATCCCATTAAATAGTCTCTTCTGCCCCTAAGTCTTATGAATTGATGTTATAACATGGTCACCACTAGATTAGATTTTAAGTCCATATTCTTTAATTGAATTCAAATTCCACCAGCTGTGGGGATGGGATTTGAACCCACATCCCTAGACCATTGTCCTGGGCCTCAGAATTTTTAAAAAAAGTTCATTTATTGCCCTTCCCTAATCACAGTTAAGATTTTGCTGTGGGAATGGAGTCACATTTAGTCCAGACCAGGTCACAAAACCAGATTTCCTTCCCTAATGCTCACATTAGTGAACAGCTTTTTTAATGACAATCATCAGCTTTGCCATTGCGTCACCTTTTATTTCAGATTTTAATGGCTTCAAATTTCACCATTCATCGTGGTGGAATTCAAACCCTTGATTGCGTAACATTCTCCTGGCCCTCTGGATTACTAGGCCAATGATATTACCACTACATCGCCACCACCTTTTCATGCTGCTTGCAGAACTCCATCCCTTGAATCTTGCCACTGTAGACCCTAAAGTGTACATGATTTCACATGTTTGAAATGCCAATTGTCACCGTCCCATTCCTCTATCAAGGCCATAAGATGTAAGAACAGCCATTAGGCCCATCAAGTCTGGTCAGCCATTTGATCACGGCTGATATGTTTTTCAGCCCATTTTTCTGCCTACTTCCTATACCTTTTTATCCCCTTACTAATCAAGAAACTATCCATCTCTGTCTTAAATACATTTAATGACTTGGCCTCCAAAGCCTTCTGCAGGAATGAGTTCCACAGATTCACCACTCTTTGGCTGAAGAAATTCCTCCTCATCTCAGTTCTAAAGGGTTGTTTATTCACCCTGAGGCTGGTCCTTCAGGCCCTCGTCTCTCCTACTAGTGGAAACATCTTCTCCATCTTCACTCTATTCAGGCCTCTCAGTATTCTATAAGTTTCAATCATATCCCCCCTCATCCTTCTATACTGCATCAAGCACAGATCCAGAATCCTCAGCTGCACTTCATTTGAGAAGCCGTTCATTCCCGGGATCATTCTTGTGGACCTCCTCCAAGGCCAGCACATCCTTCTTTAGTCACGGGGCACAAAACAGCTCACAATATCTCAAGTGTGGTCTGACCTGGCCTCATACAGCCTCAGCAGTACAGTCGGCACAACATCGTGGGCTGAAGGGCCTGTTCTGTGCTGTACTGTTCTATGTTCTATGTTCTATGTTCCCTGCTCTTATATTCTAGTCCTCTGACATGAATGCTAACATTGCATTTTCCTTCCTAACTGCCAACTGAACTTGCATGTTAACCTCAAGAAAATCCTGAACTAGGCCACTGAAAGTCCCTTTGTGCTTCAGATTTCTGAAACCTTTCTCCATTGTGAAAACAGTGTACATCTCTACTCTAAGATAACAAATTGTGAAGCTGGATGAACACAGCAGGCCAAGCAGCATCTCAGGAGCACAAAAGCTGACGTTTCGGGCCTAGACCCTTCATCAGAAAAGGGGGATGGGGAGAGAGTTCTCCTCTATCCATCTTCTATCCACCTCCCCCTCTCTCTCTATGTCAAAAGCCTGCTGGAAATCAGCTTCACCCCCTTGCAGTATCTTTAATCATTTTTGTGTTGCTGGCTAGGTCAGCATTTATTGCTGCCATCTTTAATTTTCCCTAAGAAGGTGGTGGTGAGCTGCCTTCTTGAATGAAGATTAATTCCACAATCCTGTTGAGTTGTGAACTCTGAGATTTGGACTCAGCGACGATGAATGGATAAAGACAAAATATTGCAGATACTGGAAATCTGAACAAGCACAGAGAATACCGGAGAAAATCAGCAAGTCTGGCAGCATCTGTGGAGACAGAAAAACAAAGTTAATATTTTGAATCTGATATGACTTCTTCAGAACTTCAGTCACAGATGCAGCCAGTCTTGCTAAGTTTCTCTGATGATAAATGAATGGTTGATATATTCCAAGTGAGGATGGTTAATGATTTTGAGAAAGCTGCTCTTGAAAATGTGCACCATCTTACAACTGCTGAATTACGTGTGCCCATAGTACTTTAATTTACTTTTTTTTTAGCAGTCTGAAATGACAGAGTGATCCTCTGGGGCATTTTTGAGGGAACAAACTCTGTTGGTGTGAGATTAGCATCACATATAGGCCAGATTGGGTAAGGATGGTAGGTTTACTCTTCCAAAAGTACTCAAGTGAATCAATTGGATTTTACAATGAAGCTTCCCACAGCTTGTCACGTTAACTGATGCCAACTTTAGTTGGATTTTAATAAACATTTTTAAAATTGAAATCAAGTCCTCAAACTGCTGTAGTAGGATTTGAACACATCCTATTTGAGTATTACAAGATAATATTTATTGTATGTCACCAATATTTTGTATTGTATATTGCTTAGCAACCTTTTGTGACTAGACTCTATGTAACGTTGAATGCCTACTTTACAGCCTACATACCAAGCCTTTTTCACATCAGTAGTAAATTTTTGTATAAAGTGGGTTTGCAAGGTTGCAAAGTGAAAGGTGCCAAATAAAGGGAAATACTGCTATCAACAAAAAAAACTTATAAAAGACTGACCCAAATTTCCAGATTCAAACCATTGCACATTATAGATTTCTGAAAGTCACTCTCAGGCTACAAGTTACCAGCTAATGGATATTGTCAGCAAATGGCAAACATGCACTTTGAAACTTGTTTATCTTCTGCAGACAAAGTCATAAAAACACATTAGTGCTAGAAACTAAGATATCAGAGATCGTTCCGTGCAGCGCATAGTTTGGAAACAAGCTAGGGGACAGTATTTCTGTTTCACCATGTATTCTTGGGTACACTTTCTTTTGCTTGCAGAAAGAACAACTTGCATTTTTATAGCAGTTTTCATGGCCTCAGAATGCTTCAAAGTGCTTTTGTGGCCACAATCTTTTAAATGTAGTCTCGGTTGCACCATAAGAAATACACAGCCAAATTGTATGCAGGAAGCTCTCGTGCAATGGGACTTGCAGCAATGTACTAATGACCTGATAATTTATTTTCAGTGATGCAGGTAAATATTGACTAGGATAATGAGGATAGCTCCCTTCTTCCTCTTCGAAATTGTGCCATGGAAGTCTTCACATCACCTATATTAACTAAATATATTGTAATATTCCCCTTCTCAATGCCATTTAGGGAAGGGAAATAAATCCTGGTCTAGTCAGCAATATCCATATTTTATGACTGGATAAAAATAAATTGTGTGTAAAGAGTTGGGAATTAATTAGGCAGGGACAAATTGTATGTGTAAGTGTTTCAGTACAGCCATATTCACAGCTGCATTGGAGAGTCAGATATTGTATCTAACACAACACCAGCCTTCTGTCAATCCTGTCAGTTCAGAGGAAGGGTCACCAGACCCGAAACATCAACTCTCTTTTCCTTCACAGATGCTGCCAGACCTGCTGAGCTTTTCAAGAAACTGAAGAAACTTGGCATCACTGCCAGCAATAATTAAATCTCCCCTGGTACTACAGTTGAAAGCGGTACCACTGCGGGAAAATCCTTCATCAATTTATCTGACTAGAACCTTCAACCAGATGAAATCAAAGTTTTTAATCGAGGACTCAATTTCTGCCCCACCAGCTAAATGGACCCCATTGGTCTAGCGGCGGACGCACAGGAATTTATCAGATGAATGAGATTACAGGAATTCTTCCAAGATGTCAGCAGTGAATCCAATGAGACAATCAACAAACAAGTTCAGTCCGTCAGAGTATACCCTACACACTCTTATCTTGTGTACTCCCGTGTAAGAGACTCCTACTGTCTTCTAAAGATACACAAAGCCAACACACCTGGAAGTCCCATTGTATCAGGCAATGGGAACCTGTGTGAGAACATCTCTGGCTATGTTGAGAGCATCTTGAAACCCATTGTACAGGGAACCCCCAGCTTCTGTCACAACATTGCAGATTTCTTACAGAAACTCAGCACCCACAGACCAGTTGAACCAGGAACACTCCTTGTCACAATAGGCATTTCGGCACTCAATATCAGTATCCTCCACAATGACAGCTTTGCTGCAACATCCTCAGTACTCAATACCACCAACTGCCAATTCCCAGGCGCCATCCTACAACTCATCCACTTCATCCTCGACCACAATGTCTTTACCTTTGATAACCAGTTCTTCACCTGGACACAGGGAACTGCCATGTGGACCAGATTTGCTCCCCAGTATGCCAACATTTTCATGCACAGGTTTAAACAAAACTTCTATGCTGCACAATACCTCCAACTAATGCTATACACCAGATACATTGACGACATTTTCTTCCTTTGGACTCACGGCGAGGAATCATTGAAACAACTACAAAGCGATGTGAAAAAGTTTCATCCCATCATCAGTCTTACCGTGAACTACCCTTTAGAAACAGTTGCATTCTTGAACACATGCATCTCCGTCAGGGATGGATAAATCAATACCTCACTCTACTGCAAGCCCACAGATAATCTCACAATGCTGCACTTCTTTAGGTTCCAACCCAAACGTATTAAGGTAGCCATCTCCTACAGACAAGCGCTGAGCATACATAGGATCGGTTTGGGTGAGGAAAAACAAGACGGACACCTGTGGGTGTTGAAGGATGCTCTCAAAAGAACAGGATATGATACTCAACTCATCAATCATCAGTTCCAACATGCCACAGCAAAAATCCGTAATGATCTCCTCAGAAGACAGACACAGATTATATCCAATAAAAACCAAAAGAACTGCAGATGCTGTAAATCAGGAACGAAAACAAAGTTACTGGAAAAGCTCAGCAGGCCTGGCAGCATCTGTGGAGGAGAAAACAGAGTTAACGTTTTGGATCTGGTGACCCTTCCTCAGAACTCAGGGATATATCCAATAGGGTACCCTTCATTGTACTTGACTTCCTGGGAACAGAGAAACTACGCCATGTTCTTCACAGCCTTCAACATATTATTGATGACGATGAGAACCTTGCCATGAGCACCTCACTAAGATCTTCCCCAGCCTTCAGGACAACATTGACCTCAACACTATACAACCCTGTTACTGCAACCTCTGCAAGACATGTCAGATTTTCGACATGGACAACACCATCTCACATGGGAACACCACCCACCGCATACACGGCAGACACTCCTGTGACTCAGCCAAAGTTGTCTATCTCATACGCTGCAGGCAAGGAATCCCCAAGGCATGGTATATTGACAAAATCACACAGATACTATGACAACAGAAGAATGGACCCTGCACAACAATCGCCAGACAGGAATGTTCCCTCCCTGTGGGGGATCACTTCAGCGATTAAAGACATTTGGTCTTGGATCTTCAGGTGAATGCCCTCCAAGGCAGTCTTTGGGATACTCAACAACACAGAGTCACTGAGCGGAGGCTGATAGCCAAGTTTGATACCCATGAGAGATAATGGGAACTGCAGATGCTGGAGATTCCAAGATAATAAAATGTGAGGCTGGATGAACACAGCAGGCCCAGCAGCATCTCAGGAGCACAAAAGCTGACGTTTCGGGCCTAGACCCTTCATCAGAGAGGGGGATGGGGGGAGGGAACTGGAATAAATAGGGAGAGAGGGGGAGGCGGACCGAAGATGGAGAGTAAAGAAGATAGGTGGAGAAGGTGTGGGTGGGGAGGTAGGGAGGGGATAGGTCAGTCCAGGGAAGACGGACAGGTCAAGGAGGTGGGATGAGGTTAGTAGGTAGCTGGGGGTGCGGCTTGGGGTGGGAGGAAGGGATGGGTGAGAGGAAGAACCGGTTAGGGAGGCAGAGACAGGTTGGACTGGTTTTGGGATGCAGTGGGTGGGGGGGAAGAGCTGGGCTGGTTGTGTGGTGCAGTGGGGGGAGGGGATGAACTGGGCTGGTTTAGGGATGCAGTGGGGGAAGGGGAGATTTTGAAACTGGTGAAGTCCACATTGATACCATATGGCTGCAGTGTTCCCAGGCGGAATATGAGTTGCTGTTCCTGCAACCTTCGGGTGGCATCATTGTGGCAGTGCAGGAGGCCCATGATGGACATGTCATCAAGAGAATGGGAGGGGGAGTGGAAATGGTTAGCGACTGGGAGGTGCAGTTTCTGCACCTCCCAGTCGCTAACCATTTCCACTCCCCCTCCCATTCTCTTGATGACATGTCCATCATGGGCCTCCTGCACTGCCACAATGATGCCACCCGAAGGTTGCAGGAACAGCAACTCATATTCCGCCTGGGAACACTGCAGCCATATGGTATCAATGTGGACTTCACCAGTTTCAAAATCTCCCCTTCCCCCACTGCATCCCTAAACCAGCCCAGTTCATCCCCTCCCCCCACTGCACCACACAACCAGCCCAGCTCTTCCCCCCCACCCACTGCATCCCAAAACCAGTCCAACCTGTCTCTGCCTCCCTAACCGGTTCTTCCTCTCACCCATCCCTTCCTCCCACCCCAAGCCGCACCCCCAGCTACCTACTAACCTCATCCCACCTCCTTGACCTGTCCGTCTTCCCTGGACTGACCTATCCCCTCCCTACCTCCCCACCCACACCTTCTCCACCTATCTTCTTTACTCTCCATCTTCGGTCCGCCTCCCCCTCTCTCCCTATTTATTCCAGTTCCCTCCCCCCATCCCCCTCTCTGATGAAGGGTCTAGGCCCGAAACGTCAGCTTTTGTGCTCCTGAGATGCTGCTTGGCCTGCTGTGTTCATCCAGCCTCACATTTTATTATCTTGATACCCATGAGGATGGCCTCAACTGGGATCTTGGGTTCATGTCGCATGACAGGTGACCCTACCACACTGTACACTCTCTCACACACACACACTTGCTCTCTCTCACAAATGCTCTCACACACATACATCCATACACACTTGCTCTCTCTCACAAATGCTCTCTCTCTCTCTCTCTCACACACACACACACACGCACACACACTCTCTCTCTCTCTAACACACGTGAATCTATGGAGTGAATCTGTATTTACAGATACACTCTTTTTTTCAAAAAGTATTTTATAGATTTATATAAATTTATAGACAGTCAATGTGACGTTTTATAAATTCCTACTTTAGAAATAAAACCAATCTGGCTCCAAACCAAAACACAAACAGGTTCTAAACAAGGCCTCACACCTAACATGCATTGTCTGATCTAAAATGTCACCTCATCTTTACACTGATAAAACCTTTTGTTCTCTCAGGACAGTGACTTAAAAGGAATTTGGCGATTTACATATACATATTAATCAATTAAAACCTTCTAACTGATTAAAGATTTAACAACATCTTAGATTTGTCTAATACATCCTCTTTCAGTGGTGTGACCGTTTGATCTTTTACTTATAAATTGTGTGCGTGATTCTACCTCTCTCACTAACACCTGAAGAAGGAATGTGGCTCTGTAAGCTTGTGTTTTCAAATAAACCTGTTGGCCTATAACCTAGTGTTGTGTGATTTCTGACCTTGTCCACCCCAATTCATCACTGGCACCTCCAAATCATGAAGCACTTTGGACAATCCAGAGAAGTACCAGGATAATAAAGTGTGGAGCTGGATGAACACAGCAGGCCCAGCAGCATCTCAGGAGCACAAAAGCTGACGTTTCGGGCCTAGACCCTTCATCAGAGAGGGGGATGGGGAGAGGGAACTGGAATAAATAGGGAGAGAGGGGGAGGCGGACCGAAGATGGAGAGTAAAGAAGATAGGTGGAGAGGAGAGTATAGGTGGGGAGGTAGGGAGGGGATAGGTCACTCCAGGGAAGATGGACAGGTCAAGGAGGTGGGATGAGGTTAGTAGGTAGATGGGGGTGCGGCTTGGGGTGGGAGGAAGGGATGGGTGAGAGGAAGAACCGGTTAGGGAGGCAGAGACAGGTTGGACTGGTTTTGGGATGCAGTGGGTGGGGGGGAAGAGCTGGGCTGGTTTTGGGATGCAGTGGGGGGAGGGGACGAACTGGGCTGGTTTAGGGATGCAGTGGGGGAAGGGGAGATTTTGAAGCTGATGAAGTCCACATTGATACCATTGGGCTGCAGGGTTCCCAAGCGGAATATGAGTTGCTGTTCCTGCAACCTTCGGGTGGCATCATTGTGGCACTGCAGGAGGCCCATGATGGACATGTCATCTAAAGAATGGGAGGGGGAGTTGAAATGGTTCGCGACTGGGAGGTGCAGTTGTTTATTGCGAACCGAGCGAAGGTGTTCTGCAAAGCGGTCCCCAAGCCTCCGCTTGGTTTCCCCAATGTAGAGGAAGCCACACCGGGTACAATGGATACAGTATACCACATTGGCAGCTGTGCAGGTGAACCTCTACATGGAGGTACACTGTAGTATCATGATATTCAAGACTCTGGGCCAAGTGCTGAACAGTGGAATTAGTGTAGATAGGTTGGTGTAGATTGAATGGGCTGACAGGCCTGTTCCGCACTGCATTTTGTGTGTTCAGAAGGTGGTGGTACAGTGGATTAGTAATCCAGACTGACGCTCTGAGAAATTAAAACAGAAATTGCCAGAAACGCTCAGCAGGTCTGTCAGCATCTGTGGAGAGAAATCAGAGTTAACATTTCAGGTCGACTGACCCCTCCTCAGAACTGATGATAGCTAGTAGAATGTCAGTTTATATACAGAAGGAGTGGCGCTCCAAAAGCTCGTGATTTCAAATAAACTATGTTGGACTATATAAACACTGAAAGAAGTGCATATACTGTAAATCAGAAATCAAGAGCCCAAGGGTCTAAGCGCAAAACATCAGCTTTCCTGCTCCTAAGATGCTGCTTGGCCTGCTGGGTTCATCCAACTCCACACCTTGTTATCTCATATTCTCCAGCATCTGCAGTTCCCATTATCTCTCTCCCAAACATACCTTGCAGGTGAAGTAGCACTTTACTTGCACTTCACACAATCTAGTCTACTGCATTCACTGCTCGCAATGTGGTCTCCTCTACATTGGGGAAACAAATCATAGAATGGGTGACCACTTTGCAGACCACCTAAGTTCTGCCTGCATGACCCTGGTGTCTCTTCAACACACCACCCTGTTCCCTGGCCAGTATCTCTGTCACAGGCTTGCTGCAGTGTTCCAGCGAAGCTCAGCATAAGCTGAAAGAACAACAGCTCATTTTCTGCTTGTGAACCCTGCAGCCCTCAGTTCTCAATATTTTATTGAGTTCAACAACTTTAGGGCTTGAACTGTCCTATGTCCTAGCCCCCACCCCCACACACCAGGCCTTGTGATCACATAGTCTGCTATTACACACAACACATTGTTTGCCACTAACAGCCTCCACCAACAACTATTCACCCTCCAATCCAGATCGTACCCACTCCTTTATCTGTCCAACTGCCCTTCTCTATCTTTGGGCTCTATCCCCACTTATCATGTGCTCCTTACCCACTCCTCACCCTATCTCCTGCATAGAAACCGATAGTTTCCTAGCTATCATCAGTTCTGAGGAACAGTCACCGGACCCGAAACGTTAACTCTGATTTCTCTTCACAGATGCCACAAGACCTGCTGAGCTTTTCCAGCAACTTCTGCTTTTGTTTCTGTTGGACTGTAACCTGGTGTTGTCTAACTTCTGACATATGTGCTGAAGGTAGGGTGGGGAGAGGTGGGGTTAGGAGTAAACAATAGGTGGGGATAGAGCCCAAAGAGAGAGAACAGTTGGGCGGACCAAGGCATGGCTAACGATGTGTCTAGGAGGGTGAATAACTATTAATAGGGAATGTTAGTGGCTGACAATGGGTTGTTGTAATATGTGATTACAAGGCCTGGTGCATGCGGGTTGGGATAAAAACATGAGAGAGTTCAAGTGCAAAAAGTATTGAACTCAATATTGAGCCCAGAAGGCCGGAGGGTCCCTATGTGTAAAATGAGGTGCTGTTCATTATTCTAAGATGCTCTGAGGATGTAAGTTCAAATCCCACCATGGCAGCTGATGGGACTTAAACTCAATTTAAAAATCTGGAATTAAAAGCTAGTTTTCATCTCCATAATTTTCTTTCCCTAATCTTCCCATTTGTGACTGTTGCACTGCCGCTACCGGCGGTGATTGAAATTTTTTCACGTAATTAGTGACATGGGTGATTTTGATGCGGCTTATTTTTTTAAATAAAATTTCTCAGGGATGGTGACCCTGACAACTATTCACAATTGTTGTGAAAAAACAATCTGGTCCATTTAGGGGAGGAAAACAACCATTTTTACACTGTCAGGCCCGCACGTGACACCAGGCCACCAGTAACATTGTAGTTTTATTAACCCTTAGTTACCCTCTGAGATGGCAGTATAAGCCACTCCATTCAAGGGAAATTAGCGATCGCCAAGAAACATTGGCCTTGCCAGCTAAACACACATGTAATGAAAGAATAAAACAACTAAAGCAAGAGTGCTATGTAAGTACAAGGTTTTCTTTGATTTAAGTCAGGAAATCAATTAAATGCCAAAGATGCTATGAACCATGCATTTAATTCAGGAGTGTCTAATGTTTCAACTGAGTTTGAATTACCCAAATCAAGGATGTAAATTAAAAACCATCATTAATATCCCAAGAGGCCATTATCAATGACTTTTCACTTAAAATTGCTGCTAATTTTCATCTGCTCAGTGAATTTCAAAGTGCTTGTTCTTCAAAGCGGCTATTAGCATAAGAAGCCCAAACGTGCTTTTTCAGGCACTTCAGTTATCCTGTTGTAATGTGCGGGCATATACTAATACTTTACCAAATCTTACCGTTGTCTTCTGCTCTCTCTTACAGAACAAAATAAATGTGAATGTTCATTTTGACGAGGTGGCTTTTCCTCAAGATCAACAAGGGAAATTGCAAAGGAATGTGTCTGACTGGGTAGAATGGTTAACTCATTGTGAACCATCTTTAGGGGTCTTTTCCAATGGAGGTTCCTTGGCACCAGCAACATACGCTTACTTCATGCCCTAATGTTAAAGTGGTTCAACATTAACTAGTCCTCTGCTGTGGCACAGGATATAGCAACACTGTTTTAGAGTCAGAAAGTTGTGTTTCAAAATTCACTGTAGTCTGGTGAGCCTGAAATTATTGGGATGGAAAGTGATATCCTGTGATCCCTTCTGTTTCTTATCTCCTTGTCGTTGGAAATCATGCACTGAAAAGTATGATTGTCCATCTAGGAAATTCCTTATCTCTGTTTCTTAACTATTTGCTATAAGATCATAAGAGATAGAAGCAGAAGTAGGCCATTGAGTCTGCTTATCATTAATGAGTTTATGGCTGATCGGATTATCCTCAACTCCATTCTCCTGCCTTTTTTCCATAACTTATTGATTCGGAATGTGTTTAGCTCAGCCTTAATATGCTTAATGGCTCAACTTCTACATCCCTCTGTGGTAAAGAATTCCAGATTGACTACCTTTAAGAAAAGAAACTCCTCCCTATCTCTGTCTTTAATGTGTGACCTCTTGTTCTAACATTATGCCTTCTGGTCCTAGACTCTCCCACAAGGGGAAACAACCTTTCCACATCTATCCCACTAAGACCCTGAACAATTTTGTATGTTTCTCCCTAGGGATAATGTTGCTGAGGAGAGTGCAAACTGATGCAACTCTCCCTCACTACCAGCTCTCTTAACTCCTCTGTTGTTACTAAATTATTAGACTGCTCATCCGACAACCAAAACTGAAGTCTCCATTGGATAAATATTGGAAAGACCTGAAGCCATTGTTTTTACTTTTTATGTAAACTCCACTCCCCAGTGGCTGACTCTATCCCTCTCTCTGTCAACATCCGGGATTAAAATCATGGTTTGGTAATGTTGGTGTCTCATTTCATCCTGAGATAAGTTTCCTATCTTCTTTCATGGCATCACTAAGGAAGACCATTTTCAACCTTCACACATTGCTCGGCATAGCTCATCTGCTGCTGAAACTTTCACACATCTCTTTGTTGCATCAAGAGTCAACTCTAACACCCTCATGGTGGTCACCGGCATGCTGCCTTCCAAATATTTACTGCAAGTCAACTCACACCAAGTCCTGTTCACCCTTTACCCTGTGTTTGCTGAACTACAGTGGCTTCCAGTCAAAGCAATGTCACGCTGGTTTCCATTCAACCCACTCCTACCACCAACCACAAACCACATCATCTGTCCTAAAGAAATCTTTCCCCTGTCTCTCTGGTTGCTCTTCTACTTTAAGACAAAACCTCTCATTTTGGTTATCTGACTTAGCATTATATATTGTGCCTGTCAAGCACCTTTACCACAATTAAAAGTTCCACCTAAATACAAGTCATTGTTGATACTGACTGCAGTACTGAGGGGTGCAACATTGTCAGAGACACTGTTTTATGGATGAGAAGCTAAACTGAGATAATGAGTGCCTTCTCAAGGGGACATATATTTTTGGTATGGTGCTGAGCCAAACCAGGTCCTGACCAATATTTATTTATTATTTATAGGAAAGATGTGGATGCTTTGGAGAGGGTTCAGAGGAGGTTTACCAGGATGCTGCCTGGACTGGAGGGCTTATCTTATGAAGAGAGGTTGACTGAGCTCGGTCTCTTTTCATTGGAGAAAAGGAGGAGGAGAGGGGACCTAATTGAGGTATACAAGATAATGAGAGGCATGGATAGAGTTGATAGCCAGAGACTATTTCCCAGGGCAGAAATGGCTAGCACAAGGGGTCATAGTTTTAAGCTGGTTGGTGGAAAGTATAGAGGGGATGTCAGAGGCAGGTTCTTTACGCAGAGAGTTGTGAGAGCATGGAATGCGTTGCCAGCAGCAGTTGTGGAAGCAAGGTCATTGGGGTCATTTAAGAGACTGCTGGACATGCATATGGTCACAGAAATTTGAGGGTGCATACATGAGGATCAATGGTCGGCACAACATTGTGGGCTGAAGGGCCTGTTCTGTGCTGTACTGTTCTATGTTCTATGTTCTATGTTCTATCCTCAAACACTATAAACATTATACCTGGCCTGGTCATTATGTACCTACTATTTTAGAGATTTGATGTCTGTACATAGGCCACTGGTTTTACTGTGTCTACACTCCAACAGCATGACACTGAAAATATGTGAAAGTAGCACACAAGTCAACACACTTCAGGTGGTGTTGGGCTGTTTTGAAACACAGAGAGCAACAGAAGTATTTCTGTCATATTGTCCCATCAAAAACTCCAAGGACAGGTACAGAACAGGGTTAGATCAGAGTAGAGGCTCCTCTACTTTTTAAAACAGAAAGTCAAAACCCCTCAACACTACAGCATGAGGTGAGATTCAGAGTAAAGCTGTCTCTCCTCTTTTAAACTGCAAGTAAAAATGCTCCTACACTGTTCCCATTCAACATTCTCAAAATGGATATAACACAAGGTTAGAGCCAGAGTAAAAGTCTCTCCACACCTTTAAACTGAAAAATAAAGTATTTTTTAAAAAATAAAGAAACTCAAATGCAGGTGGGAAGAGCTGAGAACACATAGATCAGCCATGATCTTATTGAATGGTGGAGTAGGCTCAATGGGCCAAGTGATCTATTCCTGTTTCTATCTCTTATTATAAAGATCCTTCCACTCTTTTAAATGAAAAGCTTCCTCTACATTGTCCCATCTGATAGCATGGGATAAGAGAGAGTAAAGCTGCCTTTCTACTCATAAACTGAACGTAAATGTCCCTCAACACTATCCTCACCAAACATTCCCAGGACAGGTATAGCATGGGGTTAGACACAGTGCAAAGCTCCTTCAACTCTTTTAAACTAAAAGAAATGCTCCTTTGACACGGTCCCCATCAAACACTCCCATAACAGCTATAGCATGGGATTTGACAGACAAATGTTCTGTCCACATTGTTTCACCAGTCTGCCTTCGTCAAGTTTATCAACCTTCCAGCATTGCCCTAAAGTGCTCAGAAATTTAAAATTAATCTTTGATACTGCCGTGGGCAACTTGGCAGAAACAGGCTAAGAATATTTAGAAAAATGTTTTCTTTTCTTTCAATTTCTCTGCATGTTTAGTAGTTATAAAGATACTGCAAAGGGAAAAAAATATTACTTGGCAGATGGGTTGGTTACAGGGAGCATGTGGTTGAGGAAGTTGGCAGCCCTTATACCAGCCCACAATCCCAGCTAAGAGCTCCTTATTTGGAGCGTGATATTACTTTACTAAAATTGCCTGCCGGTCTGACAACTGACGGAGATTGACTGGCTTAGTATCACTCCATAATGCTCCATTCTGCAATGTCTCCTGTTTCATTCTAAAATCAATTTAATGCATTTCTCTTAAGCTCGTCTAATTTTGTATGAATGAGAGATTTTTTTGTAGCCTTGTTGTGAATTTGAAATAGTACAAAAGGGCCAGTGGGATGCTGCTGCTCTTGTTTGGTCAGCTGCAAATTCGAAGCCATGGAAACACAAGCATAGTCGAGGCTACGAATTGATCCGCTGAGGGGTTTGCAGAGGAAGATGTTTCAGTTTGGCAGGTGCACTGGACTGTTATTACTTTCTCCCTGGGAAAGCTCACCTTCTGCCTGAACTGAAAGAGGTGGGGTGCTGGTTGGCAGTTATTAAGGATGAGGGATACTGCTGGGGTTTGGCCAACTAAACATATGCAGGTGGGCAGCACTACCAGAACAGCTCCTCACATACCACCTCACAGCTCCAGGGTGGTCGGAGCAGGTTGATTCTAGCCTTTGGCAACTGCCGGCATGAAGTTTGTATGTCTTCCCCGTGACTGTGCGGGTTTCCTTCGACTACTCCAGTTTCCTGCCACAGTCCAAAGATATGCAGCTTCAGTCGATTAGCCATGCTAAATTGCCCTGTAGTGTCCAGGGATGTGCAGGCTAGCTGAATTAGCCATGGGGAATGCAGGGTTATAGGAGCTGGGTGGGATGCTCTTTGGAGGGTTGGTATAGAGTCAATGGGCCAAATGGCCTACTTCTACAATGGAGGATTCTATGACTAACAATGATGAATTTGATAAGAAATCCAGTTGCACTCTCTTTACCTAGAGTACAGTGAGATTATGGAACTCATTACCAATAGTTGATAACTCACCTTCTAACTGCCTGTCCACCAGCTACACTCAAGAAACCTGACACCACGCAGGACAAAGTTGTCTACTTGATTGGCACACATTCACCAACATTTACTCCCTCCACCACTGAGACTCAGTATCATCTATGAGATGCACTGCAGAAAATTTACAAAGGCTGCTTAGACAGCACCTTCCTAACCCACAACCACCTCGAATGACAAGTGCAGAACACGATATCACCACCACCCGTAAGTCACACTCCACGTCACACACCATCCTGGCTTGGAAATAAATCCCCATTACTTCTGCATTGCTAAGTTGAAACCCTGGGATTCCTTTGTTGACGGCACTGTGGGAGCCCCTACACCAAGGACTGCAGTGATCTGCACCCTCGATTGATCTACATCTACTCGCTACATCAATGTCCACACCCCAAAAACAGCAGAACTACATTTCAGGGAACTGGATGAGCACAGGATGGAGAAGAGGGAAGGGAATTTAAAGTTACAATGACCAGATTAGTTGGAGAGCACCGCATGGCATCAACTTGCACCAGTACATAGAACAGTACAACACAGGAACAGGCCCTTTGGTCAACCATGACTGTGCCAACCATGATGCTGTTCTAAAATAATCCTGTCTGCCTACAAATGGCCTGTATCCCACTATCATTGGGCAGCACAGTGGTTAGCATTGCTGCCTCACAGTGCCGGGGGCAGGGTCCACCCTCAGGCGACTATCGGTGTGGAGTTTGCACATTCTCTCTGTGTTTGTGCGGGTTTTTTTCCAGGAGCTCCGGTTTCCTCCCACAGTCCAAAGATGCGCAGGTCAGGTGGATTGGCCATGCTAAATTGCCTGTAGTGTGTTCAGGGATAGGTCATTTAGGGTGAGGGGGATGGGTCTGGGTAGGACTCTCTGAGGTTTGTTGGGCTGTTTTCATACTGTAGGGATTCTACGATCTATGATATTCTCTGCCTGCTTACTCATCTGTCTAGTGGGCCAGCCAGATCAGGCCTGTGAGGCAGCAGCATGGCAAGGGCAGGAAAACCCTAAGTGGGTCCGCAGCAGTGGAGAGGAAAGGTGGTCTCTCTTTTTTTCTCCTATCTTACTCTAAGCTAATGTGAACGGCACTTTATATGTACGGTGAAGATGCACACTTTTCACTGTATATTTACATTGAATTGAATAATTTATTGTCAGGTGTATTCAATTCAATATGCTAACATATCTGCTTCTACCACCTCATCTGGCAGTGTATTTCTGCATCCAGCTCTGTGTAAAAATAAATTGCCTCCCATATCTCCCTTAAAACATTCCGCTCTCAACTTAAACCTAGGCCCCCCCAAGTATGTCAGTATTTGGCATTTCTACCCTGAGAAAAATGCTCCCGACTATCCATGCCTTTCAATTTTACATACGTCTAACAGGTCATCTCTCAGCCTCTGACATTCCAGCAAAATCAATCCAAGTTGGTCCAATGTCTCCTTATAGCTACATAGAACATAGAACATTACAGCACAGTACAGGCCCTTTGGCCCTTGATGTTGTGCTGACCTGTCATACCGATTTGAAGCCCATCTAACCTACACTATTCCATGTACGTCCATATGCTTGTCCAATGATGACTTAAAATGTACCTAAAGTTGGCGAATCTACTACCATAATAATAAAATGTGAGGCTGGATGAACACAGCAGGCCAAGCAGCATCTCAGGAGCACAAAAGCTGACGTTTCGGGCCTAGACCCTTCATCATGCTGGGTTCATCCAGCCTCACATTTTATTATCTTGGAATTCTCCAGCATCTGCAGTTCCCATTATCTCTGAATCTACTACCATTGCAGGCAAAGCATTCCATTCCCTTACTACTCTCTGAGTAAAGAAACTACCTCTGACATCTGTCCTATATCTTTCACCCCTCAATTTAAAGGTATGCCCCCTCATGCTCACCATACCATCCTAGGAAAAAGGCTCTCCCTATCCACCCTATCTAACCCGCTGATTATTTTATATGTCTCAATTAAGTCACCTCTCAACCTTCTTCTCTCTAATGAAAACAGCCTCAAGTCCCTCAGCCTTTCCTCGTAAGACCTTCCCTCCATACCAGGCAACATCCTAGTAACTCTCCTCTGCACCCTTTCCAAAGCTTCCACATCCTTCTTATAATGCGGTGACCAGAACTGTACACAATACTCCAAGTGCAACCGCACCAGAGTTTTGTATAGCTGCAGCATAACCTCTTGGTTCCGGAACTCGATCCCTCTATTAATAAAAGCTAAAACACTGTATGCCTTCTTAACAACCCTGTCAACCTGGGTGGCAACTTTCAAGGATCTGTGTACATGGACACCAAGATCTCTCTGCTCATCTACACTACTAAGCATCTACACTACTAAGAATCTTACCAGTACTTTGCATTCCGGTTACTCCTACCAAAGTGCATCACCTCACACTCGTTCACATTAAACTCCATTTGCCACCTCTCAGCCCAGCTCTGCAGCTTATCTATGTCTCTCTGTAACCTACAACATCCTTCATCACTATCCACAACTCCATGGACCTTGGTGTCGTCTGCAAATTTACTAACCCATCCTTCTACGCCCTCATCCAGGTCATTTATAAAAATGGCAAACAGGAGTGGACCCAACACCGACCCTTGTGGTACACCACTAGTAACTGGTCTCCAGGATGAACATTTCCCATCAACCACCACCTTTCAGCCAGCCAATTTCTGATCCAAACTGCTATATCTCCCACAATTCCATTCCTCCACATTTTATACAATAGCCTATTGTGGGGAACCTTATCGAACGCCTTGCTGAAATCCATATACACCACATCAACTGGTTTACTCTCATCTAAAGAACTCAATAAGGTTTGTGAGGCACGACCTACCCTTCACAAAACCGTGCTGAGTATCCCGAATCAAATTATTCTTTTCTAGGTAATTATAAATCCTATCTCTTATAACCTTTTCCAACACTTTACCAACAACTGAAGTAAAGCTCACTAGTCTGTAATTACTAGGGTTGTCTCTACTCCCCTTCTTGAACAGGGGAACCACATTTGCTATCCTCCAATCATCTGGCACTATTCCTGTAGACAATGACGAGTTAAAGATCAATGCCAAAGGCTCAGCAATCTCCTCCCTGGCTTCCCAGAAGATCCTAGGATAAATCCCATCCGACCCAGGGGACATATCTATCTTCACCCTCTGTCAGATTTCTAATATCTCTTCCTTGTGAAACTCAATCCCACCTAGTCTAGTAGCCTGTATCTCACTATTCACCTCGACAACATTGTCATTTTCTAGAGTGAATACTGTTGAAAAATATTCATTTAGTGCTTCCCCATCTCCTCTGACTCCACACACAACTTCCCACTACTATCCTTGATTGGCCCTATAATCTTACTCTCGTCATTCTTTTATTCCTTAAATACCTATAGAAAGCCTTAGGGTTTACCCTGATCCTATCCGCCAATGACTTCTCATGTCTTCTCCTGGCTCTTCAGAGCTCTCTCTTTAGGTCTTTCCTGGCTACCTTGTAACCCTCAAGTGCCCTAACTGATCCTTCACATCTCATCCTAACATAAGCCGCCTTCTTCCTCTTGACCAGAGATTCCACCTCCTTCGTAAACCACGGCTCCCGCGCTCTACAGCTTCCTCCCTGCCTGATAGGTACATACTTATCTAGGACACACACAGGAGCTTTTCCTTGAATAAGCTCCACATTTCTAATGTGCCCATCCCCTGCAGTTTCCTTCCCCATCCTATGCTCCCTAAATCTTGCCTAATCTCATCGTAATTTCCTTTCCGAGATAATGGGAACTGCAGATGCTGGAGATTCCAAGATAATAAAATGTGAGGCTGGATGAACACAGCAGGCCAAGCAGCATCTCAGGAGCACAAAAGCTGACGTTTCGGGCCTAGACCATTTCCTTTCCCCCAGCTAACTCTTGCCCAGTGGTATACACCTATCCCTTTCCATCACTAAAGTAAACATAACAGAATTGTGATCGCTGTCACCAAAGTGCTCACCTACTTCCAAATCTAACACCTGGCCGAGCTTATTACCCAGTACCAAATCTAATGTGGCTTCGCCCCTTGTTGGCCTGTCTACATACTGTGTCAGGAAGCCCTCCTGCACACACTAGACAAAAACTGACCCATCTATAGTACTCGAACTATAGTGTTCCCAGTCAACGTTTGGAAAGTTGAAGTCCCCCATGACAACTACCAGGTCTCTCTCACTCCTTTCGAGAATCGTCTTTGCTATCCTTTCCTCTACATCTCTGGAACTAATTGGTGGCCTATAGAAAACCCCCAACAGGGTGACCTCTCCTTTCCTGTTTCTAACCTCAGCCCATACTACCACAGTTGACAAGTCACCAAACATCCTTTCTGCAACTGTAATACTGTCCTTGACCAACAATGCCACACCTCCACCCCTTTTACCATCTTCTCTGTTCTTACTGAAACATCTAAATCCCGGAACCTGCATGTACAAGCCTAGGCCAAATACTGGTAAACCTCTTCTCACTTTTCCCAAAGGCTCCACATTTTTTCCATAGTCTGGCAGCCTAGTTAAAGTCTTATATAGTATATATGAATGGTCAGTTTCCATGTTCTAGGCTGAATGTAAGAAGACATGTCCAGTTAGGACAACTGAGTTTTGGCTTCAAGCCAACCTGAATCAGGTGGTTACTGATGGATGGGTACCCACGCCCATCATAGAACAGCAAATGTATTGGTATGATTGAGTGTTGGCTAACAGGGATTAAAAAGGTTGATCCCACATGGTAAAGTGGAAAACAAAAAGGATTTCTCCAAATTTGTGGATGATATCACGTTCTTGAACACCCCACCCCACCCTAAACCTATTCTTTTGTCTCCCTCAATATTCTGGCATAGATCCCATCAGGACCCAGGGACTTATATACTTCAATATTTTTTTTAGGATGTACAACACCTTCTTCATAGCAACCTGGCTTAGAAACTCAACACTCCCGTCCCAGGAATTATCCTCTGCCAATTCGTTCTGTTTGGTGAATACCAACACAGTATTCATATAGGACCTCACCCCCCTCTTCTCATCTCACACGTAGATTCTCTCCTTTGCCCTTGAGTAGGCCAACCCTTTCCCTGGCTACTCTCTTACTTTTGTTATATAATTATCTATAAGCCTTGGGATTCTCCTTAATCCTGTTTGCTAACAATGACTTGTTTTAGCCCTTCTAATTCCTTGTTTAAGTTTTACCAACTTTCCTTATATACTTCATCAGTTCCCATCCTCCTGGACCTTATATATGCTTCCATTTTCTTTTTGATCAAGGTTGTAACATTCCTAGTCAACCAAGGTTTATGCAATTTGCCATACCTATCCTCCATTCTCACAGGAATGTGCCTCTCCTGAACTCTTATCAACTGCTGTTTGAAATATTCCCACATGCCTGATGTAAATTTACCATGAAACAGCCACCTTCAATCACAATTCTCCAATTCCTGCCTAACCAGCCCTCCTTCTCTTCCTACTCTGATGCTGCTTGGCCTGCTGTGTTCATCCAACTCCACACCTTGTTATCTCAGATTCTCCAGCATCTGCAGTCCCCACTATCTCCAAAACAATTTTAACCCCCTGCCCCTGCAATGCCTCGAAGGATGCCTACCCTGAAGAAGTTCCCCTCCTCCCTCTGGAGCCCGTTTTCTGAAGAAGGGTGCAGACCTGAAACATCAGCCTTCCAGCTCCTCTGATGCTGCTTGGCCTGCTGGGTTCATCCAGCTCCACACCTTGTTATCTGAACTTTGCCAGCAACTTTGTTGATGCTCAAGAAGTTGGTACATGTGTACGTACAAAGGGGCCTGGGTGCCCTTGTTGACAATTGAATGAAAAGCCAACAAGCAGGTGCAGCAAACTATTATGAAGGCTCATGAAATGTTAGGCTTTACCTCAAGAGGACAAGCACTAGCGTAGTTAAGTCTTGCTCTGATTGTACAGATGCTTGGTTAGACCACACCTGGAGGGTTGCATGCAGTTTTGTTTCCTTAATTCAGAAAGTTTGTTATTGCCATAGAGGGAATACAACAAATGTTCACCAGATTTGTTCGGGGGACGGCGAGATTGTCCAATCGAGAGAGATTGGACAAACTGAGCTTGTATTTTCTAGAATGAACGTACAAAATTAAAGGGATACACAGGGAAGAGGGATTCCCTGTTTGGGAATCTAGAACTAGGGTGCACAAGCTACAAATAAAAAGAGGGATGCCAATTAGGACGAAGATGCTTCTGCATTTTCTTAAAAAAAAAACTCAGTGGTGAATCTTTGGAATTGCCTACCCAGAGTTGTGGAGTTCAGTCTTTGACAGTTTTAGGATTATCAGTTGTGTAGAAGTGTTATAGGGATAGTATGGGTAAAAAGCTGTGTAATCAACTACAATTACTGAATGGTGTGGCTTCCTTCATAGGAACAGGCCACTGTCTACAAAACTTTGTTGAGCTTTCTCTACACCTTATCACCACATCATCAGGAAGTTAATCTCCTAAAAACTAAAGGCTACAGGCAAACCATGTGAAATTAACATTTTTGACCTGCAGCACCATCCAGTGGCATTTATGTTTTACTGCAGCTACTGACAGCCAAATGTCAAAAAAAAATGGACATCTAGGGCAGGGAACATGGCTTCCCCCTTAATTTACAAACAACAGTCTGCAATATTGCTGCTGTCACACAAGAGTTTATTATAACAGAAGTAGGAGCATCTTCTAGTCAATCTGTGCCAAGGATAACCATGCAAACAAGAGCATTTCTTCAGTTCTCAGAATACACAATTGAGACGATATAAATAGGTTATAGAAAAGATCTCCAGGCCCAGGCCTCGACAGAAAGCCTGACACCTTTTCGACATCAATTCCAAAAGTTAACAGGAATTGTGCAGCTATAACACAAAATGCAAATGAATAGAAACCAAACATGCTCTTTTTCTGAGATGATTGACAAATTTGCAAACAAGCAGTAGTGTTACAATAGACTTTTACTTTCTCCTATCTACACACTGACTAGGAAAGTTGTTACAAATGCTCTCATGCAAAAAAAAGTGCAAACTTGAGAATGCCAAGTCTTTGAATCCTTAATTATAAAGAACAATCCAAATATACAAAAGAATGTGTTAAGATCTATAGATGCACGGGCTGAGCTGGACTTGCACCTAAATCTTCTAAAATTTTTTTTAAAAATTTACTTGATCCAGTTATGGCCCTGTCCAAAAGAAAAACCAAGAATTATCAATCTGCCCAGTTTTATTACAAACTGATTACTGGAGTTTGGAATGGCCACCTTGCTGGAAAGCTGCAATCTTAATGTCAGTTCAGTCATTCTAAACGAGTGGCATTCCACCATAAATTCTTCAGTTAGAAGTGACCTTCACCTTTAACACCGAAACAAAGCAGTAAACAAGTCTTATTTTCAAATTACAGTTCGGTGTAACAAGTTTGGTGGAGAAGGTAGGAACGAACAGGTGAAGTGGATAACAAAACCGTTCAGATGGCATAGCTCCCACTTCTGGTTCCTGTGAAGGTTCAATGAACAACATGGTCAGCAATACCAGCAGCACCAGTCTAGAGGTGTCACTGCTCCAGGGGCAGGCTGGAGACTCCAGAAATCAAAGGGTCATTTCCAGGCAAGAAAAACCTGAGACCAAAACTATAAAATGCTCATGAGGATAACTGTTTCTCTCTCATTTGTTTCAAGGTTTTGTTATAAAAGTCAGATGTCAAGGGGTTTAAAAGGCCAATAATGACTAACAGTCAAGAATCATCCAACCAGGGAAGGAAGGGACTATTTGCTTTCTGATTGGTGCAAGGCGGCAGTGCGTCACAAGCATGGGCATATCAGGCAACCAATTCTGGAAGGGGTGGGGTGGCAGTGGGAGAATTGACAGCAACTCAAAGGGACCTGTAGGAGTGACTCCAATACAGCTGGCAACCCTACACTAGCCTCAAGCTGGGGTCACTCGACCACAGCAACCCAAAACAAAAATCATAAATAGGGCTACAATAACACATTCCTCTTGGCATCTTTTCCCCGAGGGTGTTGAAGCCTTAATACTCTGACCAACCTTAAGGCCAGTCCTTAACATAAAGAGAAGCATCTTATCCTAGAAAACTCAAGACATTTAGCAGGTCTCACCAGCTGCTGCTGGATCTCCACTTAGTGAAACATTTGGAGGCAAGTTCCCTTCTGTTTCAGACCCTGGGAGTCAAAGGACTTTTCCATCCAGGGGAACAGAAGTGGAAGTAATGCAACTGAAGATGCAATGTGCGACTTGAGATTCATTTGGATATCATTCCTCAGGTCCTGTTGAGTTTACAAAGTTTGAATTTTCCCCATTTATGTTACGTCTCCCTTTCACTGAATGCATTACTAGCTCAAACTAAATTCAGGTTTGGAGGTCCATTTTCAGATGATCAACAATACCCTTGACCCTTTGAGAACTGAACACTTAGTCACAAAGACATCCAATCAAAATACAAGTTACATTGCTGGAGTTCTTCAGGAGGTAACAATGATCCAGAGGAAGTAGAGTCCAGTCAAGGTTCCCATTGCCCCCAAAACCCCCCACCCCTTTCAAGTAAGGAGGGGGTTGCAGCTACTCTTTCTTCTTGCTGTCATCTGTGGTGGTTAGGACCTTCCTCCTCTGGCGGAGCATGTGGAAATAAAGCTGTGGAAAGACTGATTCACAAAGACGGAATTAGGAATATGGCAACAGGAAGAGGCCATTGTATTTCTTCATGCTATTTCATCACTGAATTAGCTCATGTCTGATCTGTGAACTAACTTCATTCCTTGATACTGTTAACTGGAATAAGTTGATCTCAGATTTACGATTAAAAAGTTACCTCGCATTATCTGTGAAGAGGATTTAGAATGTAAATGCCACCCTTTGTCAATATAAGTCAGTGTTCCCCAAGTTTGAGGAGACGGTCAACTTCTTTAAAACACTCCAACTACAGCACAGAGATAACAAAGTGTGGAGCTGGATGAACACAGCAGGCCAAGCAGCATCTTAGGGGCATGAAAGCTGAAAAAAAAACAAAACCTTTTTTTCCTGATGAAGGGTCTAGGCCCGAAACGTCAGCTTTTGTGCTCCTAAGATGCTGCTTGGCCTGCTGTGTTCATCCAGCTCTACACTTTGTTATCTCAGATTCTCCAGCATCTGCAGTTCCCAGTATCTCTCTCCCAACTATAGTACATTTCATTTTACATTTCTCCTGCTGCCAACTGGGGTTTAATATCAATTGTTTGGCTAAGTGGAAGGTATTCTTAAAGAAGGGTAGCAATGGCCGTCACGCACAAGTTATTTTAGACTCCCTACGAGCTCTACTCAGTTGTCCTCTTGCAGTTCATGCATTTAAAAGCTGTTTTCTGTTTGAAGCTTTACTCACCAATATTTTACACTCTTTGCTTCCTCAGTTTTTTTGGTAATTTCATCTGCACTTTTTACACACCTCTTTACAGTGCCTGCAGTATGAGGCCTTATATGTCACAACTGCTCTCTTTCCCTTACCATCTCCTTTAAGTCTGAGGTGTGCACAAGTGATGGCGGTGGTAGCATTGCTGGTTCTGCATACCCTAGACCCAGCCCTTTCTTGTGCTTGCTCTGAACCCTATTACTTAGTAGCCTCTTTCCACATTCTATTATTCTGTGAAACAAGTTTGCAATGCAACTGTATACTCAGCTTAACAGCTAAATCTATAGAACAGGAGCCTAGAATAGGTAATTCTGTCAAACAAGTTTGTTTCAAAGATCATGGCTGATCTGAATCTTCAAATTTCAATTTCCAGCCTCTTTACCCCTTAAACCTCTGTTCCGATTAAAACTCCATTCATCTCAGCCTTAACAACCCAGCCTGAAAGACCTGTGATAAAAGATTTTCAAAGATCATTACCCTCAATTTCTCACCTGTTTTGAAGGAGTGACTCCTTACTTTGAAATGATACCCTCTGGTCCTAGACTCTCCCACAAGAGGGAAATAATCTCTCTGCAACAACTGTTAAGCCCCCTACGAACTACGTATATTTTAAATAAGGTCTCTTCTCACTCTCCTAACTCAAATGGGTACAGGCACAACCTACTCAAAGCACACAATACCTGGGATTAACCCAGTGAACCTTCTTTGGACTGCCTCCAATACCAGCAAGTCTTTTCTTTGTTAAGGGCCACTAAGACTATTCAGTATTCCAGCTGTGGTCTGACAAGCTCCTTGTCTAATCTTAGCAAGCACTCCCTATTTTCATACTCCATTCCTGTTGAAATAAAGGCCAACATTCAATTTGCCTTCCCTGTCACGTGAACTTGAAAGTTAGTTTTTTGTGAATCATGGATGAGGACTCAAATCCTTGTGCTGTAGCTTTCTGCACTCTTTCTCCATTTAAATAATATTCAGCTCTTCTATTCTTTCTGCTGAAATACATAACCTCACATTTTCCTGCAAAATATTCCATCTGCCAAGTTTGACATTGTGGAGTACCGTAAATGAACAAGATGATAACTTACCTGGAATGTAGGAAATCATGACCAGGATCAGGACTGTGTAATAGTCAAAGGAGATATTAAACTTGTTTGGGAGGGTCACAGAATACAAGCCAGTCCTTCGAACATGAGGCAGGGCTGCATATATTGTAAGTAGCTCTCCAGTGACTCCCATTGGATACAGAACAATAAACAGCGTGTACCTAGATGGGTGGGAATAAGAGGGTTTTTACACAGAACCTTCAATTGATCGTTCCTTAAAGAATTGTACATGCCTAAAATTTCAGGGTTAGGGCCCACACCAGCAGTGGAGGTGGGACACAGTCTGCTCCCACCCCTGTTAAGCCTGCCAACATTGACTCTGATCCCAACGTTAGATTACGCACACCCCTCACAGATATAGTGAATGGAAGCTGATAGAAATGTAGCAAATCTCCAGATAGGTATGCACTTTCTGTGATGTGATGGATACAAGTATTCTGGTCATGTACACTAGGTCCCAATGCAGACCTCCCCAGACGAATGCAGATGATTCCATCTCATTATTTCATCAAGCAGCAGGGGAGATCTCCCAGTGACCTGACCAATGGTCATCCCTCTTTCAAACAAATTGTCATGATAGAAGCAAAGAAAGCTGATTGGCAGAGAACATCTCATTGCTGTTCGTGGTAGCTTACTATTGTGCAAATTAGCAGTTGTAATTCCTACACTGCTACAGTAGCCACACGTAAAGGCTGCTTCAGTGACTGTCATGTGCTGTGGGGCATAGATAGAGATTGTCAGTTTTGCTGTTTGAGGGCAAGCTCCCCCCCACCACCCCTGACACGCTTGCTGGATCTTAGGTTTTGGGACTGTTGATCTGACAGCCTAGGAACAGGCAACTTACAAGGTACTGCAAAGAATTTACAGCATAGTTCCAAGCCATTTGGATAAACCGACCTGTGCCTCCTCTCACCATTCTCCAATCCACCTCAAGATATTTAACAGGACAGGAAATTAAAAGTAGACCATTAGACCCATCAAGCCTGCTCTACAACTTAATACATCATTGTTGATGAAACACTTCAATGCCTTTTACAGCCCTCATCCCCATAACCTTTTACGCCATTACTAATCAGAACTATATATTCTCTACTTTAAACATAGTCAATGACAACCTTCACAGCTCTGAGGTAGAGAACTTCAAAAGATTCAAAATTTTTAAGTAAACAAAACACATTCTCATCTCAGTCCTCATTGACCTTCCCCTAATGCCCCCAGTTCTAGATTCCCCAACCAGGGAAAACATCTTATGCCCACCCTGCCTATCGCTCTAAATATTTTATATATTTCAATGAGGTCACCTCTCAGTCCTTAGAACAGGGGAATACAATTTTTTTCCCCCCAATGGACAAATCTGGGGAACCTTCGCTATGCTTCCTTTGTGGCAATAATACCTTTCCTGAGGTAAGGTGACCAAAACTGCACATACCGCTCCAAGCTCTTATAGAAACTTAGCCAAGCAGTCACTGGTTACACTTAGACAGCTCAAACAAAGCCTTTGTCCAGCAGGTGGAGAAAAGCTGCCACTCTTCAGTATCAAGAAAATTGTTTTCACATCTTCCTTTTTAAGAGTCAAATCTTTGCCTCATTAAAAATGTCACTACTAGGACCCCTTTTGAATTTTCCATGTTTTGTCTACAGCTACCCACTTAGACAAGTCACAAACACAGAATGCTAAGTATAGGTCCAATCACATTAGCTCAGGCAATAAAATCATTGTACTGTCCCATCCACATCAGAAAAGGTCCAAGTCTCCTCTGTGCACACAGGGAACCAAAGATTCAAGTTGGGTCAAACGGCAGTCCGACTTATGGGGGCTCTAGACCCAAGTTATTCTCAGCGAACAGATGGAGGTTCTTGGCTTCAGAGGTGATGATGCCTGACTGATCTGATGGCAGTCACTCAAGTTCAATAAAAAGGTTTTGTTTTTGGATAGAAGCAGATTCTACAGTGGTAGAAATGTGAACCTTGCCAATACGAGAAGCACTGAAACAGGAAAAGGCATGCAATTATATAATAGTGTGTTCCACAAATATCGAATGACTTTCAAAGTCTTACAACAATCAAGTACTTTTAAGTGTAGTCACTGCTTGTAATGGAGGAAGTGCAAAAGCCAAATCATTTGGGGGTAGCGGTAATAAATCTCACAAATGGCACATAATAATGACCAATATTGGCTTTTATTACATTTACGGAGGAATAAATATTGGAGGAACACTGGTGAATACCATTCCTGCTTGATGTGAATTAATGCCCTAGGATCCCACAGTCAGATGTGTTTGTGATTTCAAACACCAGTGAGCCCTCAATACTGGACAGGAGCATTGGCCTAATTTGTGCTTAGTCCTTGGAGGTACTCAAACCCAGAATCTTGTGATCTTGATGAGCCACCCATCAAGCCACAGCTAGATAAAAACGCAGCATTTTATTTCTATGTTGATGGGATACAATACAATGAGAGTGTTAAGCAGCATTAGCACTGTTACAGTACAACTGGATTGAATGGCAGTACTTTGAAAGCAGATAATTACTTAAAAAGATATGTGGCAGATACAGCCCATTATCTGCTGCCAAGATCATACAATCACAAAAGGGGCTGTGGTTAAGATCAACCAATTTCCTACAACTTTTACTTGTGACTCCAACAAGCTGTCTGTCTGCCCAGCTGATGTCATGCTCCAGGATCTTCACTCTGCAAGTCATGCAAGGGCACGTGAATTGTCCATAAGAGTTTTGGCTGGTGAGGGGTGGGGTCACCTCCCATTCTATTGCTATCAAGTTTGGAAATGGCAAGTCGATGAGGTAGAATGAGCTAGTGGGACAACGGATCAGAAATTGAGTGGCACATCCAGGGCACTGTCAGGATGTTTTGACAGGCATTGTGGCTAGTCAGTTGATGGGGTCTTGGGGGTGAAGAGGGGTGGGGCCTCACAATATAAAGCTCCACCATGAGTTAAAGGCAAGTTAAAGCACAAATGACTTAAGTAAATAAAGACTGGGATCCCTCACCTACATCATTTCCCCACCCCAGAGAAAACACATGCAGAAAGGAGCACTCGTTCAGTAGTTAATGTTAGACTGTTGCCACATGGATGAACAAAGCGGTCAACGGCCAGTTTTCAAAGGCAGCAGATACTTCGATATTCCACAGAACAGCAAGTGGCCAGGAAGTTAGGTAATTCCACCATCGCACACACATGCACAAAAATAACTGCTGTCTTACAGCATCTCTTTGCCAATGAGGTGAGAGTTATATTGTCATTAAGAGACGGTGGGAAACTTCCACCCCACAGCCACCTTTTCCCGGACGAGTTGCAAATGGCTGCAAAGACAAGTAAAGAAAAGCAAAAGGCAAATGCTTGGAAATTCACAGCACGATGTCAGCACCTAAAGAAAAAGCAAGAGAATACCTCAGGCAGAGACCGTCCTTCAAGAAAATCTGCTCTCAGGATTTTAATCCATTTCTTCTCCAGTGGCCAGCAAACCTGTGAATTTTAATCTGTCTGGTTGTCAATCCAGACAGTCAATTTCTCTTGACAAAAGTAAGTTGCAACATGTAGTAGGTTTAGGGAGGTAATATTGACAAATCCACTGACCCACAAATTTGTTTTACTGAATTCTTGCCCTCAAATTGTACTATATATTTTGGGGATTAAAGAGTTTTTAAAAAAGGCACTTAAAAACCTTTTCATACAGCTCAGCTGTGATGTGATATTAAAGCATGCTACACAAATACATGTTATGATCTCATGCTGATGGACACCTCTTCTGTTGAAAGCTATCACTAACCATTTCGACATTTGAGGAGAATACAGCAAAGTGACTAAAGGGTACGTGAGTATTCCACAAAGTTAATGCCTTGACCATTACTCCCACATGGGCTTGATTGCTTTTAAAAATTGTACTCTGGATTTAGGTGTTGCCAGCAGGGCCAGTATTCATTGCCTGTCCCCAATTACCCTTAGCTACAGGAGGCTTTGAGATGTAGGGATAGCGACATGATGTTGGGACAAGGGTTCCAGGATTTTAACCCAGTGATACTGGAGGAATAGCGATATTTTCCCCCCAGACAGGATGGTGTGGGGCTTGAAGGGGAACTTGTAGCTGGTGGCATTCCCATGTATCAGCTCCCCTCAGCCTTTAGGAGGTGGAGGATCACTGGTTTGGAAGATACTACTGAAGTTGGTGAGTTGATGGTACACACTGTTGCCATTGCTAAGCAGTGGAAGAGGAAGTAAGTGGTTAAAGATGGTGGATTGGGTGCCATTCAAGTGGGTTGCTCTGTGCTGGATGATGTCAAACTTTTGAGTGCAGCCCCAATAACACTCATTCAGGCAAGTGGGGAGCATTCCATCACACTCCAGACTTGCCTTGTAGGTGGCCATCATATCTAAAACAAAAATCAGCACTTGGTTCAACACCCAGAACAAAGTCAAGGTTGATAGTTAACAACTGTGCTAAATACTTATCCATAAAAGCAACTGGAGAATCCCCAGTGATCCCTACGCACACAAGTTTGTGTTCGTTTTCAAAGCTGATGGCCCTTATTCTACCAATTATCTTGTATGAACACTTAAATGGTCAGCAGGCTATTTGACCAAGGCGGCATCACACCCAGGACCAATTGCATCATGGATCAAAGTGCACTTCCACCAGTAGCCACTGGGGAAGTATAATAGTCTAATGTTTGATAGGGTCAAAAAGAGACATACTAGAAATGTTTCACATTAACTGTTGTTTCTCTGTTTCTCAGTGGACATGCGGTTTACATTTACATATAAACCGTCACTTCCATGCTACTGCATGGAAAGAATGAGTTAGTAAACCAGGATTTCTCTGGTCAAGAGATTTCTTACCTGGCCCATTTGATCACATAGGGGAGATGGTTCAGGAGGCTGAAGGTGTAAAAGGAATAGCGTACAATCTCAGTGAGTGTCCATGCAGTGACAAATAAGAGCACACTGTCCTCACTCTGTACCTTAGGGCAGATAAAGAAAAACGGAATAAAAAAAAGTTACCAGCAGCAGCACATCATACCAAGACTGAGATTTACCAAGTTTTCATACAGTATTCGCACAAACTAGACTGTGATGTGACAATTATGACACTGGACTTGTTCTCTGTCTTTATAAAGACAATTTGATGTCATTATGATACTAGAGAAAGATTTCTCTAATAACTTTAACATTTACTCTTTCCTCTTGGCTCTCCCCAACTCTTCCTGATATTTATCCAGATCCCCTCAAAGATTGTTGAAATTGCTTCCAACATCCTTTCAGTTGCATTCCAGATAATTAATCTTTGCATTAAGAAACCACATCTGTCCCAAGAAGGTCATATTAGTGTTGCTTGAAATCTTGCATTCAAAAAAGGAGGAATGATGTCTAGCTTTCAAGTTCATTTGCATTTCTGAGTGCTGAGGACTAGAAACCATTGAGGTGAATAGTTCAGGGCATTAAAAGAGTACTAGGCAGAAAATGCCTGTTGGCATCACTGGCTTACTTTGCTAGGCAAGTCGGAACAGTTCCTAAGAAATCATGCAATGCATAGGTTTATTCAGGGAGAAGGTGGTCACAGCAGCAGAAGTGTTATTGCACGATGTGCTGAAAGCGATAGTTTGAGTTAATGTGAAATCAATAGAGAAAAGCTCTAGAAAGAAAAATAAACAAGCAACCGTTAACAGAAAGAAATCAGCACTGAGCCAATGTATAGAAATCGGACAAGAATATAAACACATTACAACCATACCCATTGAACAAGGAGGTTTAGCATGGAGGCAGGTGACTCCTCACTGAGGTTGGAACAGCTGTAGTGAAAGGTTTGAATCTTTATTTGCTACAGGAATAAGATTTTTAAATAGTTCATGTATAGTTGTAATATGGGTCATTTTTCTCATTTTGTGTAATGAACATTTATGATCTCTATTACAGCCTCTTGTGAATATGTTCAATGAAGGAGGGTAAACAAAGAAAATGTGGTCTGTGAAGCAAGATCTCACTATTTGTCCAGCATGATTAGCAACAGGGATTATAAACAAACACTGGCTTTTTTGGTGCCAAACTGCTGTGTGGGGAACATTACAGTATTGGACATACACACAGCTTAGACGAAATTTTGCTCAGGATTACATCTACTAGAGTTTAGAATACAGAGGGAAGACCTTATAAACTCTAACAGGACTAGACAAGGCAACAAAGAATACTCCCAATGACCAGGCAGTATACGATTGGGGTCTAAGTATATGGGTAGGTCAGCTAGCACTGACAAGAGGAAAAAAGTGACTTCACCCAGAGAGAGGAGAGTCTGTGGAACTGTGCCATGGAAAGCAGTTGAGGCCAAAACATTTAATGTCTGATAAGGAGTTAGATCTAACTATGGCTAAAGGAATTAAAGGTATGAGGAACAGGGCAGAGTTGGATGCCCAACCATGATCATGTTGAGTGGTGGAGCAGATTTGAAAGGCCAACTAGCCTGTTCCTATTTTCTACACTTAAAGTATAGAAGGAGGCCATTTGACCCATCATGCCTTTAAACCTGCTCCTATCTTCCATATTTCTATGTAAAACAGAGCTGATAAGGAGAAGGGGGAAAAACGGTCTTCAACTCTTCAGAGGACTGTGCTGGTGATTCCAGTCCCACATTGCTGACTCCTAATGCAAGATGTCCAGCTGCAAAGGCAGGCAGAAACAAAAAAACTTGCATTCAATATAACAAATCATCATAATCACTGCAATGGGTGGGGCAGAGGGTTGCAAAGTGATGGAAGAGAAATCTGTTGTCCCTTCGAGGTGATACAGCTCACAGGCTGAAGCGATGCAGCACTTACAACCTCAATATATTTATTTACAGCTAACAGTCTTCTTTGCAGGACTGTAAGAAGTTTTTTGCACAAACAATACCTCAGGAGAAAAGACATACAATGTTGGTTGTGGGGTTGCTATGGGTAAGGACACATTTAACTTTTGTTTGAAGTGTCAGAGCATCTTTTATTGTCTGGTTCTGCCCACTCACCATTCAGATCTCAACAGTTATTTTGTTCCTTAAACTCAAAAGGCACGTAGTGGCACTTCAATCTACCAAGAGGTACCTCCTCTTAATTCTTTCCACACAGTTTCCACTGTTCTGAGACAAGCCTGGAGAATGTATTGTCCCATGTTCAGAACCTGGCCTGTTAATTGCAAAAGTAAATAAAGATACTGCAATGGAGCTCAGTATCAGAACGGACAGAGAAGGAGACAGGGTGGGGAAAGTGGTAACCTTTTCTGTTACTGAACAACACTGGTAGTGATCAATAGTAAACCCCAAATAAAAACTGGGTAAGTATTTTTAACAAACAAGTTATGGGCTTTCTAAAATCAAAATATTCATTAATAACAATGATCACAGTCCCAAATTTCCCATTTTACCTGTTTGACACTGTGTGTTACTGCCCATGTTAAAAACACCCGCGACATCACCTGGAACCCAGTCAGGACAACAGAGGATGGAACGATTCCTGCAAAACACCAACTCGCATTACCAAAATCCCTTTAACAGGAGGTAGAGAAGCATTTCAACTTGCTTCAGGAGGGGCATAAATTCAAACTGAACCACGCACTAAGGAGCATGCTCAATAATTTAAAGAGCTCAATTTAGGTGGGAGTTAAAGGGAGAATGCAGGTATTGGGGGGCCTCCACTAGCCAAGGACACAACTGCCAATAGTGTAGTGTTGGTGACGGCATAGTGGCAATTGTAACTGAAAGACAAATCAAAACTAGTGTTTAGGAACAGGGATTCAAATCTCATCACAACAGCTGGTGAACTCAAATTCAGTTGAGATATTTGGGAATTAAAAGCTAGAATCTTTAATGACCATGAAACTACTAGCAGCTAGAACAATCTGATTCATTAAAAATGTTCTTGGAGAGGGATATCTGCCATCCAGCCAGTCTGGGCTACATGGCCCAGCAACCCATTAAATTTAAGAGCAAATAGGGATGAGTACAAATGCTGACATTTCCAGTAATGCGTTGGAGGCCTGAGATCTCAAATCCTGCAGGAATATCCCATAAGGCTATCCTAGAACTAAGATACTAGCTTGAACTAGTCAGAATTACAATGGTAAAAACAAGGACACCATTCCATCATTCCTGCAACCCTCTGAATTGGATTCAGTGTCAGGTGTTAGCTTTAGTACTAAATTTTAGGATTAAAGTAGCCTCCTACCCCATTGCCGACTGAAAATATTCTCCTTCAGTTATCTGTCCAAATCCTTGGAGACACTGACACAGCAAAAAGAAAAAAAGTGAGCAATTACTGATTGTAACCACTGTTTGGCCACCTCTGGAAGGTCTGTCCTGCAAGTGGGATTGTCACCATCCTTTGGATATGTACTATGTTCTTGGACATATCATGATTTCAGATTGAGGCCAGGATTGCAAGTGGGGTCACAAACTGTGAAGTAGCAATTCCCACCCTGGAGCTGATGAGATGTAATAGTACTCACTCTCTAACAGGGAGTCCAGGAAGTACTGTTTTCCAGATATTATCATATTTGATTAGTCTGTAGCACAGCACTCCCAACTTGGCATATTTCTCCGGAAAGAATTAAGCAGGACTTTGCAGGGTCAATAGGACAGTTTGTGCCGTTGCTGTTTCTGGCAGAGGTCATTGCTGAGTTGTCCATCTAGTTTCATTTAAGTATAGCAGTTTGACAAAATTGAGTGGCTTGCTGAGCCACTTCAGACAGCAGTTAAGAATGAACAACATTGCCGTCGTACATAGACGAGACATAAAAGTTTGAGAGATTTCCTTCACTAAAAAAAGGATATTCATGAATCAAATGGGTTTTTACAGTCAATAAATGGGTTACATGGTCATTAAACATATGCCATGGTGGGATCAGAGCCCACCCGAGAACATTAGCTGGTGATCTGTATTATCAGGCCATCATTACTGCAACATCACTGCCTCCATTCTTGGATTTTCTGTGAATCTTCCTCCTAAGCTTTTCCCTATCTTGAAAGTTAATGCGTCAGGATGTAGGACACTAACACAGGGAATCAAATACTTTTCATTTTTAATCACCTGCTCTCAAAATCCTCCACTCCAAGGTCAGACTGCATCTGCTGTTAGTGTGCATCAAACTTTAAGTTCTGCATTAGCAGTGTACCTCAGCTACAAAACTTCTGCTGCACCAGCACTATATGGTTTTTGAAATAGCTGCTCCTGCAGGCTCTGAGCGAGCACAAAAACCTGCAACGCAGCGCATGTCCCCACCCTGGTGGAACTTCGTTCAGATGACCTGTAATACATGTTTGGCTAAAATTTCAGAGATGGCCCCTCTATCTTGTTAGGCTGTTCGAAACCCAGCTCAAGGTGACAGAGTTAATGCACAGCATCGTGTGACATTGATATTGTGCATCCTTATGCCAATTCACAATTCTATTTTCTAGGATATCGCTGGGAATGACAGTCACAACATTGTGATTAAATGTGAAGTTATCCACTTGGTAGGAATAAAATGCAGATGAGGAAAAAAATGGGGGTTTTGGGACGAGTTGATATCCAGAGGCGCCTGGGTGTCCTTGTTAATCAAAAGTATGAATTAACTGGATACTAAAAAGCTAGCCTGCAGATAAGCAAATAATTAGGAAGGCAAATGGCCTGTCAGCCTTCATTGCAAGGGGCCACAGGACTAGGGGTCTCCATATGTCTGTATAGAGTCCATAAGACCATAAGATATAGGAGTGGAAGGCCGGCCGTTCGGCCCATCGAGTCCACTCCGCTGTTTAAATCATGGCTGATGGGCACTTCAAGTCCACTTCCCTGCACTCTCCCTGTAGCCCTCGATTCTTTGCACGATCAAGAATTTATTGATCTCTGCCTTGAAGGCATCTAATGTCCCAGCCTCCACTGCGCACCGTGGCATTGAATTCCACAAGCCCACCACACTCTGGCTGAAGAAATGTCATCATCTCATTTCAGTTTTAAATTTACCCCCTCGAATTCGAAGGCTGTACCCACAGGTCCTAGTCTCCCCGCCTAACGGAAACAACTCCCTAGCATCCACCCTTTCTAAGCCATACATTATCTAGCAAGTTTCTATTAGATCTCCCCTCAACCTTCTAAACTGTAGTGAGTACAATCCCAGGATCCTTAGCCATTCATCATATGTTAAACCTACCATTCCAGGGATCATCCTTGAGAATCTCCGCTGGACACACTCCAGGGCCAGTTATGTCCTTCATGAGGCGAGGGGCCCAAAATTGGACACAGTATTCTAAATGGGGCCTAACTAGAGCTTTAGAGTCTGGTGAGGCTGCCTACAGCCTGGTATTTTCATTGCCTTAAGGAAGGATACATTTCCCACTGAAGGAATGCAATAGAGGTTAACCCTGAAGTTGCAGGACTGTCTTAGGGGTTGACAAAATTGGGCCAATATTTGGAGTTTCCTAGAGTGAGAGGATCTCACTGAAATTAACAAAATTCTCCACAGGATGTCGCTTGAGAAGGAGGATGACTTGTTTCCACGCAAGGGGCTGCAGGTCCTAACGTGACTACACAGTCCAATTCTGGATTTTCACACCCTGCCACAGGTGGGGCTAGGTGACTGGGACACTGACTTTGCATGCTTCTTTCATAGTATGCACTTGGTCCATTGGAGATGCTCGAGATGGTTGGCAATTTCATGGATGCTTCTTCTCCCATTTGGGTATTTTGGACATGAGTTTGGAGGAGATATTGCATGATTTCAGGGAGGCTTTGAGGAGATCCTTGAAATATCTTGGTAAGCACTTGCACAATGGAACTTGAGTAGAAACAGCCTGTTTTGGAAGATTCATCTAGCTTATTAACAGTATTACCTTGATACTAGTGATATTGAGCAATCCTACCACTGGGTTTGCAGAAACATCACTGGTTACGTTTCTGCAGGGATCTGTGATGTCTGCTGAACATTGTCCAAGTCTCCAATGACATTGAAGGGCAGGTAGCACTACTGTCCTGCATACCATAAACTTGGTGCTGACTTTAGTATTGTTATCAAATATTCTCTTGTAAACCGATCAAGGATGTGCTGGCACACTGGTAGCGAAGTTGAGCTTAAATCACTTAAGTAGGCTGTTGTTGAAAGAGAGGGTCCCAAAGTATGAGAATGCATCCAAATTGCCCAGTAGCTTGTTGCTGAACTTGATAGCCAAGGGATGGGTTGCTTAGCAGCAAGTTCGAAGAAATTAGTCTTAGTGCTTTAGTCTCAGATACAAATTTTCTTAAAACACCTCCAAAAAATATATTAAATGATGGTTTGGACCTTGGTCCATGAACACGTGTACACGAATTATCTAGTACTGCAATTCTTGGCAGCAATTTCAAACCGGAGGAAACAGTTGAACAGCTTCTCATTTGTCCACTAGTGAAGATTCATGCACACTGACTGGTGAGTTCTGACAAGGAAGACAAAGGGTGCTGATGTGATACTCTGCTTGCTTGGTCTGGTTTCCCTGTGTACTGGATCTGTGGTGATCTTTTGGTGTGTATCAAGTTAAGTTAATGTCCACTGTGCTTCTTGCTGAAGAGAATCCACAATGTGACTCCTATATGAGTGCTTCAGCCCTGGGAAAAGATGGAGGAAGATTTTTGCATTCCAGCTGTAACATAGTAGATGCAGAGGATATCTGCCCTGCCTGCTAAGCCTAGAATCAGGTGACACTCAATGAGGAGTAGGGCATTGAAGACTGGGAGATGAAACTTTTTAACTCAGTGAATATTTGGAATTCTATCCTAGATGACTGTGGAAACTCAATGAAGATATTCAAGATGGAAAATGTACAGATTTCTGGATCAGGCAGATTCTTCGCTTGCGAAGATCAGTTGGGAAGAGATTCATCAGCGATTTTGTTGGCACAACCGTTGGTGGCTGTAGAGTCCTATTCTGGACCTGCAGATCCTGGGACAGTGCGGGCAGGGGAATGCTCCTGACAGCAGGGCTTGAGAGGAGGGCTCCTTCCCGGTTTCCGTCTGTCCTCTGCAGCTGCTCCTTGAACATTCAAACTGCTCCGTCACCGTCATAGTTTTCTTCCCCCATGCGTCCCTGTCAGAGGCCAGCTTTTGCCATTCCGTTGAGGCAATGCCAGCCTGAGACAGCTGTTGCTTCAGTTGGTCCTTGTAGTGCTTGCGCGAGGCACCGCGGTTTCTTTTGCTGTCGCAGAGTTCCCCGAAGAACACTGTCTTGGGTATTCTGGTGTTGTCCATCCACGATACGTGACCCGACCATTGAAGTTGCTTCAGGAGAAGGGGCGCTTCGATGCTGGGGAGCCGGGCCTTTTCCAGCACCTCGTTGTTAGAGACACGGTCCTGCCAGGTGATGCCCAATACAGAGCGGAGGCAACGCTGGTGGAATCGTTCCAGCAGCTGCATCTGTTTCTGATACAGAACCCAGGCCTTGGAGCCATAGAGCAGTGTGATGACGACCGCGGCCTTGTAAACCTGGATTTTTGTTGACATGCTTAGAGTAGTTTCCTCATACACACTTCTGCAGTCGCCTGAAGGCACTACTTGCTTTCGCAAGGCGATTGTCGTTGTCTCCTGTGACTGTAGCATCATTGGAGATTATGCTTCCCAGGTATGTGAAACGTTCAACCATGTTGAGGGGGTGGCCGTTGATCGAGATGGGTTGTATGCGCTGCAGGGTAGCTTCTGATACAGGATCTCCGTCTTCTTCCGACGGATTGTCCAAAAGCCTTTGCAGCTTCAGAGAAGCGCGTCACTGCAGTTTGTAGCGCATCTTCTGAGAGAGAGTAGGATGCAGTCATCCGCATACAGCAGCTCCATGATGGGCTCCCGTGTTGTCTTCGCGCGAGTGAGGAAGCAGCGCAGATTTAAGATATTGCCATCCGGGCAGAAGTGAATGTAGATGCTGTTCGTGAAGCCATCCTTCGCTTCCTGCAGCATCATGTTGAAGATGATGGCGAAAAGCATTTGATGCCAAGATGCAGCCCTGCTTGACGCCGTTGCTGATGGGGAACAGGTGTGATAGGTCACCGTTATATTTCACCTTGCCGCTCTGACCTTTATGAAGTTGCTGTAGGATGGTTAATAGCTTGGGAGGGCATCCGAGCTTCCCCAGGATTTTCCAGAGACCGTTGCGGCTGACAGTATCGAAGGCTTTGGTGAGGTCAATGAACGCTGTGTACAGTCCAACTTTCTGCTCACGGCATTTCTCCTGAAGTTGGCATAGTGCAAAGGTCATGTTGGTTGTGCCTCTTTGCTCTAAAACCACATTGCAGAGGACAACCTGACAGAAAGGCAATGGTGGGAATCAGTCTGTCCAAGAGGATTCTGGAGAGAATCTTCCTGGCCGTAGACAGCAGAGTGACACCTCTGTAGTTTGAACAGTCCGATTTCTCACCCTTGTTCTTATACAGGGAGACTATCACAGATTCACATAGATCAGCTGGCACCTCACCCTGTTCCCAAGAGTGCAAATAGGTTGGTGAGTTCGTTCAGGAAAATGGACAGATTTCTGGATGATGCAGGGTAATGCAATGATTTGCTTGAATAGCAGTTGACAGGTCAAATAGGCTACTTTCTCTCCCATTTCCTACTGTCTTAACAAATGAGATCCAACATTATTTTGTCAAACCTGATTCTTCTAGTTAGCTAACTAAACTAGAGTGTTTAAAAAGATAATGGGAACTGCAGATGCTGGAGAATTCCAAGATAATAAAATGTGAGGCTGGATGAACACAGCAGGCCAAGCAGCATCTCAGGAGCACAAAAGCTGACGTTTCGGGCCTGGACCCTTCATCAGAGAGGGGGAGAGGGAACTGGAATAAATAGGGAGAAAGAGGGGGGGGGGGGGGGGGGGGGGGGGGGGAGGCAGACCGGAGAAAAGATGATAGGTGGAGAGAGTACAGGTGGGGAGGTAGGGAGGGGATAGGTCAGTCCAGGGAAGACGGACAGGTCAAGGAGGTGGGATGAGGTCAGTAGGTAGATGGGGGTGCGGCTTGGGGTGGGATGAAGGGATGGGTGAGAGGAAGAGCCGGTTAGGGAGGCAGAGACAGGTTGGACTGGTTTTGGGATGCAGTGGGTGGGGGGGGGGGGGGGGGGGGGGGGGGGGGGAAGAGCTGGGCTGGTTGTGTGGTGCAGTGGGGGGAGGGGATGAACTGGGCTGGTTTAGGGATGCAGTAGGGGAAGGAAGAGTGAGGGATGTGCTGGACATGGCCCAGGTGAACTGAAGGTTGGGGTGGAAGATGTTGGTGAAGTGGATGGACTGTTCGAGCTCCTCTGGGGAGCAAGAGGCGACGCCGATACAGTCAGTGTACTGGAGGAAGGGGTGGGGTTTGGGGCCTGTGTAGGTGCGGAAGAGGGACTGTTCCACGTAACCTACAAAGAGGCAGGCATAGCTGGGGCCCATGGCCACCCCCTTAGTCTGTAGGGAGTGGGAGGAGTCAAAAGAGAAGTTGAGGGTGAGGAAGAGTTCAACTAGGCGGATGAGGGTGTCGGTGGAGGGGGACTGGTCGGGCCTGCGGGACAGGAAGAAGCAGAGGGCCTTGAGGCCATCTGCATGCGGAATGCAGGTGTATAGGGACTGGACGTCCATGGTAAAGATGAGGTGTTGGGGGCCAGGGAATTGGAAGTCCTGGAGGAGGTGGAGGGCGTGGGTGCTGTCACGGACATAGGTGGGGAGTTCCTGGACCAAAGGGGAGAAAATGGAGTCCAGATAGGTGGAGATGAGTTCGGTGGGGCAGGAGCAGGCCGAGACGATGGGTCGACCAGGGCAGGCAGGTTTGTGGATTTTGGGAAGGAGATAGAAACGGGCCGTGCGGGGTTGGGGAACAATGAGGTTGGAGTCTGTGGGTGGGAGGTCCCCTGAGGTGATGAGGTCGTGAATGGTGTTGGAGATGATGGTTTGGTGCTCGGGTGTGGGGTCATGATCGAGGGGGCGGTAGGAGGTGGTGTCGGAGAGTTGGCGTCTGGCCTCGGCGATGTAGAGGTAAGTGCGCCATACTACCACTGCGCCACCCTTGTCTGCAGGTTTGATGGTGAGGTGGGGGTTGGAGCGGAGGGAGGGCTGCCCGTTCTGCGGGGGAGAGGTTGGAGTGGGTGAGAGGGGTGGAGAGGTTGAGGCGGTTAATGTCTCGACGGCAGTTGGAGATAAAGATATGTTTAAAGATGTTTAAACATCTTTATGATGTTTAAAAAGATACACTGACACCTGAAGGAGTAAGACTCTGAAAGCTTGTTTTCAAATAAACTTGTTGGACTACAACCTGGTGTAGTGTTGTGATTTCTGACCTCTTCCACCCCTGTCTAACACTAGCACTTCCACATTGTAGCTCACTGAGATAGAGGCACACCAACTGATGCATAAGGGTTTAATTAACATGCAACACTGTCCACCAGATGCAAAACTAAGCTATGATGGAAATTTAAAAACCAAAAATTTGGGGGTTGGAGAGCAAGGTGCATACGTACCTACAGCACAATGAAGGATCTGAAAGTAAAAAGGACAAGACAAAGTTAAACAGTGTGCTGCCACTCTCAGCCATTTTGTAAATACACAGGACAGCAGGTTCTATTGCTAAACTGCAAAACACCCTGTTAAACAAACTGCTCACTACTTTAATTGTTCTTTCATGGGGCATGGGTGCCAGTGACAAGGCCAACATTAAGCCGAATGGTTTGCCATTTCAGAGGACAGTTAAGAGTCAAACAAATCACCAAATTCCATTCAGAAAATCATTATTACGTAAAAGACCATGATAGAACATAGAACAATACAGTGCAGAACAGGCCCTTCGGCCCTTGATGTTGCACCAACCTGTGAACTCATCTAAACCCATCCCCCTACACTATCCCATCATCATCCATATGCTTATCCAAGGACTGTTTAAATGCCCCTAATGTGGCTGAGTTAACTACATTGGCAGTCAGGACATTCCATGCCCTTACCACTCCGAGTAAAGAACCTGCCTCTGACATCTGTCTTAAATCTATCACCCCTCAATTTGTAGCTATGCCCCCCCTCATACAAGATGTCATCATCCTCGGAAAAAGACTCCCTGTCCACCCTATCTAATCCTCTAATCATCATATATGTCTCTATTAAATCCCCTGAGCCTTCTTCTCTCCAATGAGAACAGACCAAAGTTCCTCAGCCTTTCTTCATAAGGCCTTCGCTTCAGACCAGGAACATCCTGATAAATCTCCTCTGCACCTTTTTGAATGCTTCCACATCCTTCCTGTAATGGGGTGACCAGAACTGCAGGCAATATTCCAAGTGAGGCCGCACTAACATTTTGTACAGTTGCAGCATGACACCACAGCTCTGGAACTCAATCCCTCTACAAATAAAACCTAACACACCGCAAGCTTTAAGAGCACTATCAACCTAGGTGGCAACTTTCAGGTATCTATGTACACAGACACTAAGATCCCTCTGCACATCCACACTACCAAGAATCTTTCCTTTGACCCAGTATTCTGCCTTCCTATATTCTTCCCAAAGTGAATACTCACATTTATCCACATTGAACTGTTTGCCACCTTTCAACCCAATTCTGCAGTTTATCCAAGTCTCCCTGCAACATTCTTCCACACTGTCCACCACTCCACTGACTTTAGTGTCATCTGCAAACTTACTAACACATCCACCTACACCTGTGTCCATATAATTTATAAAAATGACAGACAAACAAACAGCAGTGCTCCCAAAAGAGATTCTGGAGGCAGACTACTAGTAACCAGACTCCAGGCTAAATATTTTCCATCAACCACCACTCATTGGCTTTCTGTAAGAAAGCCAGTTTCTAATCCAAACTGCTAAATCTCCCTCAATCCCATGCCTCTATTTTCTCCAACAGCCTACCATGTGGAACCTTAAAGGCTTTACTGAAGTCCACGTACACCACGTCAACTGCCCTGCCCTCATCCACTGCTTGGTCACCTTCTCAAAAAACTCAGAGGTTTGAGAGACACGACCTGCCCTTGAATCCATGTTGACTATCTCCAATCAAATTGTTGCTTGCAAGATGATAAATCCTGTCTCATAGAACATGGAACTTCCTAGCTACATTGGAGGTTCTTGGCCAAAAAAATCTTTAAGTGTGGATAGATAGAAAAAGATGTGTTTTTAAACAAGCACATTTCCCAACATTAGCAACTGAAGTACTTTTGAGTACAATCATTGTTGTAATGCACAAACGACTGCAGCTAATTGGCACTTCGCAATTTCACACAAACAGCAACATGATTGTGACAAGATCATTCATCTTGAGCCATATCAACAGACAAGTAAACATTGATAAGGATTCTGGAATCTCCATGCTGTTCTCCAAACGCTCATTGCTTTTTTTGAATCCTTGGCAGCACACAAGGCCTTTGCTATGTAGTCTCTTCTGAAGGATGTCACCCCCAGCAGCACAGTAGTGTCAACTGAGATCTTACTGCTCCAGCCTCTCATGTGGGAGTTGAACCCTAGTGGGAATGTGGTCTGGTGTAATAAAATCTTTGCCATTGTAACTCAGCACATGGACTTTAAGAGGGTCTATGATTATCAATTTAACAGTTTGTCAACATATTTGGCTCTTAATAACTAGGCTGCTGTCCCACTAGCTATAGTTTTAAATTCTTTCAGAAACGTATGCTGTGCTAGCTTTAAATTCCCACTCCTAACTGTTTTGGAGAAGGTGATTACCAATTTCTTATAGCACTGCAGGTTGCATGGAGAGTGTACACCCATAGCACCATTAGGAAGAAACAGTTCTGATGCATGTTTAAATTCAATTAAGCAAATCTGGGGTAAAAAAGGTTTCATGAATATGACTAGAGGGATTGTCAAACATGCATCTGGTTTACTAATGGCCCTTGAAGGAAATTTGCTGCAATTTGAACCACAATGAGGCCGACTGTTGGGTTACATGAAATGGCTGAGCAAGTTACCTAATTATATCCAAGGTGGGCGATTCACCACCACCTTCCCAAAGGCAATTAGGGATGATTTTGCCAGGATTTGCCCACCTCCAAACTCTGCTCTGAAGAGTTCACTAGCAATGCTGTTGAAAAGTGACAGTGGGGAAGGGGAAGAATTTTATTTCACAGCAATCTTCTGCATCAGAATTCTTCCAACCCACACATATATTTTTCCTAGCAGAGCACAGAAGGGATCATGAGCCGGTGTTACTGTGCATTAACTAACAGTAGATCAGTAAAGATAGGGGTGTCCTTGGGTAGAACGTAGCATCCAAGTAAAACAAAGCATGTAGTGGTATTGCCATTGGTATTATAATTTGCCGAGTCCGAGCAAAAACATTTGTGTTTCACAAACTGTACTTTTTCACGGAGGTAATTTATTTTAACTGCTCTGAACAATCTCCTTTCTTAGGAGGGACTAGGCCTGATCTGGTCAGGTCCCCTTTGAATTGAAACCAAAAGCTTCTGAACTAAATTTAAAAACATCTATTAATTCTGGATTGTAAGCTAACATCTTGACGCTTCCTTTCTCCATGATCTGAAGCCCTGAGAGTTTAAAAAACTGACTAACATTTCAGGAGACAAACTGCTTTAAATTGAGACTCCAGAAAAACTAATCCAGTTTAATGTTAAACACCTCCACAAAAAATAAACTGACACCCTTCTGCCGCTTGTTTAAGATCCAACCACATCTTCCCCCCCATACCTCCCCAAAAAAAGGGAACATATAAATCACACCCTTCATCACAACAAACTCAAATCAGGATGGACTTCTGCTCCCTAATACCATGCATCACCTGAAGTGATTGCCACACAAAATGAACAGACCCTCTACATTCAAAGAGCACTCTGATAAGCCCTTGAAATGTTAGGATCTAGAATTGACATCAGGCTGAATATCTGCTTTTTGGCCAGGATGGTGGCACAATCTTTTTCAATGCTATAAATTCATCCACTTCAAAGCCATAGTTCAGAGGGCCTTACAGGCACTCTTGGAGCACATGAGAAAACTGTGCTAACCTGTAAATATCACTATGTAACCCTGTGCCCTTTTCACAACTTACTGTGCTATCTATCTTTATTTCATCATCAAATTTAGCAACCATACCTTGGTTCCCCCATTCAAACAATTTATAGAAACTGCGAAGTATGAGGTCCCAGTACTGATTTTGACATCTCATTTCAAATTGATAACCATAAAAACAACCATTATTGCTTATTCTTTCCTGTTAGTCAATATTTTATCCATACCAATGTTACTACACTTGATTTTCCATAACAATCTTTGATGTGCGATTTGATAAGGTGTTAGAGGGTTTGAGCATTGAGATACAGAGCTCTGCATCAGAAGGTGATGGGGGTCATTGAATCTTCTCAAAAATTTTGAAGGTCTTATCAGCCAGTTCCCTATTTTCCACAATGAACTCTTCAGATTCCTTTGTTATTTCGGAAGAGTGCTCACTTTGTTAACACTTTTTAAAATATTTGTAGCAACTTTTAAATGATTATAAAAAGTTTCAGGCTAGCTTTCCTTAATACAATTATTTTTTCATTCCTGATGAAAATCTTAGTCATTCTTTGCTGTTACCCATATTCTGTACAATCTTCTGACCTATCACTTGACTTAGTATCAAATTAAAAGCACAATGTTTAAACTTTTCTAGTTAAGGATTCTAGGTCCTAACATAGTAACTTTTCTCTGGTAGAAAAAAATTCTGTATACTCTCAAATATTTCATTAAACGTGCGATTTCAGTGGCTCAGTGGTTAGCACTGCTGCCTCACAGCACCAGGGACCCGGGTGCGATTCCAGCTTCGGGTAACCATGTGTGGAGTTTGCACATTCGCCCCATGTCCATGTGGGTTTCCTCCCACAGTCCAAAGATGCGCAGGCTACGTGGATCGGCCATGCTAAATTGCCCATAGTGTTCAGGGGTGTGTGGGTTATGGGGGATGGGTCTGGGTGGGATGCTCCAAGGGGGCGGTGCGGACTTGTTGGGCCGATTGAGGCTGTTTCCCCACTGTAGGGAATCTAATCTCCACTGATAATCCCTTAATCTAAATAGACTGTTCTCTTCAGCAAGCTCTGTCTTCATGTCTTTTCAACTGTCCTTATTCAAGTTTAAGGCATTAATCTTGGGTCCACACTTCTTTCCTTCAAACTGAAGGCAAAATTCAACCAAATTATGAAGGTGGCTACCTTCACTGATTTTGCTTTGATGATATATCATTGAGGTGATACCTTAACTTGGTTCATGTCTTCAGATTCCACCAAACCCACAGGTCTTCCCATTCTGAACATACTTCATCCCCAAATCATATGATCAATTTCCTCAGTTATGGCCTCAGTGAGCACAAATTGGACTGTGATGTTTCCTGCTCAACAACTATTACTAACAGAAAACAATTCAGAAGCCACTGACTGGATTATTCTGCCGTAGGCTTGCTGGACCAAATGTCTTCTGCTGCTCCGTAATGCCTTTATCTGTTCAGTTTGTAGGTGTGGCCTGGAGATTACAGATGTTGCCATTTTAATCTTCCACCTCTTCCCCACTCAGACCTTTGTGACCCTGCAATTGTGCTCATATAAAACATATTAAAATCAACAACATTTTTCAGCTCTGATGAAGGGGCCAGAATTTAAAAATATCAACCATTCTTTCTTCCTTCGCAGATGCTACCTGATCTGTTCACTAAGAGTACAGAAAACGCATCATTGGCTATGAGGCAAATGAAAGGTGCCATAAAATTCAAAGACTGAACAGCACCTTCTAAACCCATGACCACTTGCATCCCGAAGGACAAGGGCAGAAGATACATGGGAAGGAGTGCTTGGAGCCTTTCCTTCAAGCCACTCACCATCCTGACACCGAAATAAATTGTTATGCCTTCAATGTTGCAGAGTTGCCACCACCCTCTCGAGGACTGGGGATGGTCAATAAATGCTGGCCTTGCCAGTGAGGCCCACACCCCGCAAATGAATTTAAAAAGGGGACAAGACTAAACACAACATCAGAGTTTTAAAATTGATTTAGACAGAAATGAGGGGAAGGTTCTCCAAGAATGGTCATTGTTTTCTGGAGGGGAAATTCCAAAAACAAATGAAGGTGGACTCATTAAATTCATTCAAGGCTGAGTTAGGTAATTTTCTGATCATGAGGGACTCAAAAAGTTATGGGAATGGAAACAAAAGCAGAGATGAGGCTACGTTCTGATCAGCCACTAGTGAATTGAATACTGAGCACACTCAAGGTGAAGTGGTTCTTGTGCTTGTGAAATACAAGTTTGTCTTTTTCCGACCAATTGTTAAAAAGAAAGGTTCAACAGGATGTTAGGAATGCGATTTTGATGGAAGGCAGCGTGGAGCATATACAAAGCCATGCTATTCAAGATTAAACTAACCAACCATGCATGCCAGTCAACCCCATCACAAAAAGCTCATCTCAAAGCACGATGTCTAAACCACCTTTGAGTCAGAGGCAAACAGCATGGAAATAGGCCTTCAGCTCAACTTCTCCACATTGACCAGGTTTCCTAAACTGAACTAGTCCCATTTGCCTGTGTTTGGCCAATATCCCTCTAAACCTTTGCTACCCATGTCCTGTAAGTGTTGTGACTGTACCCACCTTACCACTTTCCTCTGGTGGCTCATTCCATGAACACACACTGCTTTGTGAAAAGGTTGACCGAGGTCCCTTTTAAATCTTTCCCCTCACCTTAAACCTACACCGTCTAGTTTTGGACTCCTCTACCCTGCGGGAAGAAAAAAACACTTGTCTACTTGCCTTATCATCTATTCCTGTTGTGATTTTATAAACGTCTATGGAGGTCAAGCCCAACCTCCTACTTTCTAGGGAAAATGTCCCAACCTTTCGATGATCTCCTCAGAACTCAAACCTTCCAGTTTCGGACTCTTTCTGATTTAATAGCATAAAGAGGGTGACTGGAGTTGCATTAATACTGCAAGCATATTCCAACCTTACGTACTTGCATGTCCATTTTTAAAAAATTCACTTGTGGGTTGTGGACATCATTGACAAGGCCAACATTTATGGCTGAACCCCAATTGGCCTCAGTGCCTTAAACCATACAATGCATAGTCCAACAGGTTTATTTGAAGAGATCAGCTTTTGGAGTCTTGCTCCTTCAAGTAGCTTTTATATACACAATCTGTAAAGCCTAACCCCTTCCCTATCTATGTTGTTCTCTCATCCATCTACCTTGGCCACTTTCCCATAAATCTCAGTCAAATTTGACATTGTTTCCCATGCATCAAGCATACTGACTGTCATTAATTCACCCTTGACTTTCCAAACGCATGTAGTCTCTTGGAATCGCCTCTGACAACTTACCTCCATTTATGTTAGGCACATGAGTCTGTAGTTTACCGGCTTTTTCTTGCAGCCTTTCTTAAAGCAATGGCACAACATTAACCACCTTCTAGTCTTATGGCACATTACCCTTGTCAGTCAATGATACAAACATCTCTGCTAGAGGGCCCACAACTTCATCCCCAGCTATTCAATGTCCTGGGACACTTGATCAGATCTATCTGCTTTATGGCCTCCGGCACCAACTCTTCTGACCTACTGCAGCTGTTGTGGGAATTAAACAAGATTGAATTCAAATCAAAGGTCACAATAGGGGTAAGATGACATTTTACAAGCTAGTGCTATAAGGCACATTTTAGCCCTGAACCTCGAAAAACCACACCTGCTCCTTCCACACCTGCAACCCCTGCCACTTAGAAGCACTTTCAAGGGCTTGTGCCAGTGGAAGTGACTAGAGAGGGATCCAAGGCCTTTTATCAGCCTTGGTAGCAGACTAGAGTGCAAACAGATTCCTGTAGACAGGTTAAGACCTGGGACTGAAGACCTCTTTATTGTACATAATGAAAAAGGTAGGTGACAAATGCATATCTGATCACAGGGCTGTAAGTGTTAATGGCTTTCTGCATGTATCAGACAGTTCAGATAGTCAGTTCTGTTTAGCCAGCCTAAAATAGACTCTCTCAGCTTGTCTAACTCAAGCTGAAGTTAACCTACATACCTGGGGCCTCCTGTGGTCTGTGTAGATTAACTATAACATAGGCAGATGCTAACCAGCAAAGCCCCAGCAGCAAAACTGGTATGCAATTGAGAGCTCTTGCGCCACCCAATATGGGCAGAAACATTACACAATCCAAGTTTGATTCCACGATATACATACAAGATGGCTGATGTGCTCAAAGGGCTACATCCATTGAGTAATAAGCCATGCTGAGACTACCGGAGGTACAACAGAACTGCTGACCTGCAAACTCTACAGTAATAGAATGGCAAATGAAATAATTGTCACAAAAACGTTTAAGGCGTTTTGCCAAAGGGGACCACAGCCAGAACAGGTCTCCCTAAAGGAGACCATATGTCCTACCCACCTCCAACAATGCTCCCGTCTGGAAGAACTTCAATGGCTTCTCAATGGAGTAATAAAGGCCATGGTATGTACCCCTCGCCAAGCCAGCTCGGATCAGACCAACTGCGATGACCAACCATCTGGAAAAAAAATTTCAGTTAAGTCACAGTACTGCAACATCATTCAGTTCAGCAGCAAAACTGAGGACTCAGCCACTAATGGCACCAAATCCCTCTTTCTTACCCCAACTTGCTCAGCTACAGTTCCCATTCCCACAAATGTTACGTTCACACCACCTGCAGCTCCCCTTCACGACAGTCCCAATAGTTTCATGCCCGCTTCAACACCAATGACTTTTTCTTTATACTTATGGGATGCAGGTGCTGCAGCAACATCCCTAATTGACTTTGATTGGAGTATTTTGTTTGGCCATTCCAGAGGGTGGTTAAGAGTCAACCACTCATTACTGTGGATCTGGAGTCACAGTTAGGCAAAGGCGACAGATTTCTTTCCCTAATGATCAGATGATCATGCGGAATCTTAAAAAAATACTAAGAACACAGGCCATTCCAGCCTGGTATACCAGTGTACCCAGAACAAAAGCAGAAATTGCTGACAAATTCAGGTCTGGCAGCATCTTTGGAGATAAATCAGAGTTAACACTTTGGATCAACTGACCCTTCCACAGAACTGGCTCAGTTCTTTTGATTTTTATACCTGTGCCAGGTTTTCTGAATACCACCATTCATTTCCATCACGAGAACCTTTGCTACTCCAAGGTGAAGAAATCAGTTTTTTTTAAGTTAGCCATATAATTGCTGCTTCATCCCTAGCATCATGCCACTAAAATTCATAGAATCCTAAGACATGGAAATTCTTCCTAAAAGTGCAGCCTCCAGAGTTGTAAAGAGAGCTCCAGACACCTAACCAGGGACTTGTAAAGGTTTGTGCATGGTAGTCATGCCTTAGCTGACAATTCTGACATTTTGGTTCCTAGCTTATATATTTGCCCTGACACCTTCAAAAGATTTGCAGCTTTTTCCTAACTTTTATCCCAAGATTGCCTGGACAGCTCCTTCCACACCTGCAACCCCTGCCACTTAGAAAGACAAGGGCAGCAGGTACATGGGACACCTCAAAGCCCCATACCATCCTGACTTCAAACTGTATCACACTTGCTTCATCGTCACCAGGTCAAAATCCTAAAACTCTTCTGGAGAGCGCTTAGGGTGCACCTACATCCCTGTGGCCGTCACAGATCAAAAAGGCAGCTTTCACTAGTGCAATTAGATGATAAATAAGTGCTGGACCAGGCAGTGACAGCTATATCCTGATCAGTGATCCAAGTGTGGTTAATCAGGGCTCTGCACATACCAAGGATTCAATCCCAGACTTCCAAACTGGTGGTCGGGAGCACAGAAATCACAAAACGACATCTGGAGTTCCAGGCTCCAAGGCAACAATGACGGCTGGTGAGTTCCAACTCCCCTCACACTGGACTTCTCTCTCCTAATGCTTGCTTTCATATGCCTTTCTCCACCCCCACCCCCCAAAGTTTTAAGTGAGGTGGCAGGACAATTTTCAAGACATGAAATGGGCTCAGAGTAGAAATTTAAGACACTGCTCGGCTCTCATGCCCAACCCCATGAAATGTGTGAAAAAGAGTGTGAATGTCACTTTTCAGTGCGGTTGTCCAGGGCTTTTGTCTTGTACTCAGAACAAAACACAAGAACATCATATTTTAAACCTTTCATCAACACATCTTTCTTTTCAGTGATATTCAGGTCATTTACGTAATGACAAATGTTCCATTAGCCTTTTTGGACATTATTAACTGTAACACATCTTCAACCACATCATACCCACTATATTATTCTGCTGCCACAGCTTCCCTAGACCTCAAATTGTGGAGCTGAATGAACACAGCAGGCCAAGCAGCTCCTCTTTTGTGCTCCCGAGATGCTGCTTGGCCTGCTGTGTTCATCCAGCTCCACACTTTGTTATCTTGGATTCTCCAGCATCTGCAGTTCCCATTATCACTTCCCTAGGCCTCAATGTTTAAGACTGCAGATCAATTGCTATGAACTTCAAGTCAAAGAGACCAATTACTCTTGCTGTGAGAGGCAGCAGATTGGCAGGTGCTTGTTAGGTTTCCATTCCAGATCAGAAAGGGATATTCAGTACTTTTCATTTGTCTTTCAGCTTTGTTTCTCCAACACTGCACAGCAACTGAGGTAGAAGGCACAGATATTAGGACAAGAGTATTCTCTTGGCACTTTCCCTAAATACACTGATTTGAGGACACAATGTATGAGGTCAGCAAGACTGGAGTAAATGCAGAGGGTAATCAAGTCTGAATTTCAGGTCTGCTTAATACGAAAATAAAATTCATTCTGAAGCTTCCAACTCACTTTGAAGTGTCTTTAATCAGAGGCAGGAAAAAACTAATCAAACATTAACAGAAATACAACTACCAAAAAATGCATTTTAGCAGATTAGGAAAACATGTCAAAGATGAAAGAAGACTCCCCTAAACATTCAGGCAGTTGTCTGGATTCTTGATAAGTGAGGAGTGGAAAGGTTATCAGGGACCACTGGTAATGTGAACTACAAGTTACAATCAGATCAGACATGTCTTGTTAAATGGGAAGGGGAGCAGGCTCAAGGGGCTGAATAGCTTAATCCTGCTCTTAAATTACAAACTTCTACACAGGTATGCAAGTTCATCCACAAACAGCAACTGATATGACATTCAGTTATGGATTTTTAAATTCAGATTGCAAATACCATTGCTTGACAAAAATCCAAGGGATATAGAGTAAATTTAGATATGTGGAGCTCAGGTCACTGATCAACCATAATCTCAATTAATGGTGAAACAGTCCCAAGTGCAAAACAGCTCTTTTTGTTCCTACATTGCCTCCATCCTCCCAAAATTGGTGTCCAATTCAATATTTAACCTCAAGAAACATCTAGAAGATTTTATCCATGCAACTGCTTGTTGAAACTTACTGCATGTGAATTGACTGCTGTAGTTTCCTACAGTCATTACATGTCAAAAATCAGGAGAGATTCCAATACCCTATAAAAGCCTTTATGCTTTCTAAGTAAAGAGTGTTCATATCCTTCAAAAGCCTTTTTAGTTTGTTTGACAAACAGCCTGTTTTTACTGCACGAGGCAGCTCTTTTACCCATTGTGTCCACACCAGTCAAACCATCCCATTTTCCAGCACTCATCCCTTAGCTTTGTGTGCTTATGGCATTTCGTGTGTTTATCTAACTAGCTCTCAAATGCTTTGAGGGTTCCCACCTCCACTAACAGTAGGCAGTGAGTTCTTGACCCTCTACAACCTTTTGGAGAAAAATATTCTCAAATCACCTCTAAACCTCCAGGTCCTTACCCTAAAATTGTGCCCCTGGTTACTAGCCAAGGGGCAAGTATATTCCTATTTACACTACCTTTGCCCCTCAGAACTACGTACACCTCAAAATCAGGTTCCACACTCCACACCACCCTCCCCTCCATCCTGCAAGCCACACTCCCTTCACCAAAGAAAATAGCCCAACCCTATCCATGTTACCCTCATAGCTGGATTAGTACAACCCTGGCCACATTGCATGAGAGGGGCTGTGGAAGAAATTCACAATCACATTCTAACCTATATTGCAGTGACCAGAATTGCACAGCATTGTTACTGATGAGGCCTAACAAACATTACATAGATCATAGAATCCTTACAGTGCAGAAATATACCGTTCAGCTCAACAGGTCTACACCAACCCTCAGACCCATCCCCCTATAACTCACCCGAGTTACACATTCCTTGAGCACTATTGACAATTTAGCATGGCCAATCCACCTCACCTGCACATCTTTGGACAGTGGAAGGAAACCTGTGCAAACTCCACACAGGCGCCCAAGGGTGGAATTGAACTTGGGTTCTGGGTGCTGTGAGGCAGCAGTGCTGACCACTGAGCCACCCCAAGAAAGCTCATTTGGGAATTAAACCTTGCATGTCACCATTGTGCAGTACCTTAAGTGAGACTCATACCCATAGACCAATGAGCCTCACCTTGATATCCCATATGCCTTTAAAGCACTTTATCTACCTCAGTCTACTGCCTTCAAGAATTTAGGCATGCATACCAAGGATGTTCAATGAGTGCTCTTTTGCCTTGTTGCTTTCCAAAAAGCACTCCTCACACTGATGTGTAATCAGCATATAATTACAGGTTACTGCACTGCATACAAAAGCTTCAACTGAGAGTGCTATAAATATCAAGACATCTTTTAATAACCTTGAACATTACCATCCCTATCTCCCTCGAGGAACATAAAATACCATTTCTGGCATATACAGCAGGGGAGCTCTCAGACAGCTGAATGGGGAAAAAAGTCATTTGTTTGTTTCAATCCAAGGACAGGGAGTCAACTTGCTCGCTGATATCTGCCAACTGAGAAGAGACATTTGCTCCCAATCTCTAGAAAAATACACACCACACCCCTAGTTTGCTTTCACCATTCCCCACAAAGCTTGCCGACTTAGGTCAGCAGGAAACTCAGTCTGTACCAAAGATCTGAAGAGTACAGTAGTGACAGAACGAGATCAGTTGTGTTTTGTAATATGGGAGCGGAAAAGCAGAACAAAGTCCACTGTCGCATCACAATGGTTTCCGGCAGCAATTTACACATGGGGGTGGGGGTCCTTATTCACTAATGCACGTGGCTTAGGTGGAAGGGAAGAAAATACATTTCTTCCTCCATTGCGATATACGAGCCGACCCATGTTTCATTTCAAAAGGAACTTCTTTAAATAATAATCTTTGCCCTCTCAGTACCACTGTAGTCCCTCACTGAGGAACCATCCATAAATAGGAAGTGATCCTGCAAGAGAAGGGAACACGGTGGGGGGGGGGGGGGTTAAATAGACTGCTGCTTTCGATTTGCAAACTGCTTTCAGTAAGCGAGCTTACTGCATTATTATAATGTTAATTAACGCAACACTGAAGAATAGCAGTGGATTTCAGACGCTTATGGAAAGAAATGGTAATTTGCCAACAGTGCCTGACCCGGATAGCTAATTGGGATCGGTACGGAACACAGCTTTAAAAATGTAAGCTCTCACCCGGCCGTCATTACCACGTTGTAGATGACCATGTAAGCAGTGGCGAGGGGTCCCGGACCCCTTCTTTTCTTCTGCGGCCCTTCATGAACCCCACGTTGATGTTCAAGCCCACTCCCGACCGACGCCATGGTGATCAGTCCGTCACTGAACTGCCGCGCGTGCGCAGTATTTACCACCACCTGGCCCCACCCCCTTCTGAAGGATTGGCTGGCTGCCGATCCCGCCTCCCGCACGTCTCCCTCGGTACTGCCCCCAAGATTGGCTGACCCTGAAATGCCACTCATGCATTCCCTGATAACAAAGTGTGAAGCTGGATGAACACGGCAGGCCAAGCAGCATCTCAGGAGCACAAAAGCTGACGTTTCGAGCCTCTCTGATGAAGGGTCTAGGCCCGAAACTTCAGCTTTTGTGCTCCTGAGATGCTGCTTGGCCTGCTGTGTTCATCCAGCTTCACACTTTGTTATCTCACGTTAACTCTATTTGCTCCTCCACAGCTGATGCCAGACCTGCTGAGCTTTTCCAGCAACTTTGTTTTTTGGTCCTCCCCGATACTGCCCTCTGCCAGAACGACCTTCCATTGCCGTTCCTGCGTTCCACCCCCTCCACGCTGCCCCCTGGTTTGGCTGACCTTAAATTGCCCCTCGTACATTCTTCCCTCGATGCTGCCCTCTGGACTGGCGGACAGCGAATTTTTTTTGCTGATGAAGGGTCTTGGCCCGAAACGTCATCCTTCCCGCTCCTATGATGCTGCATGGCCTGCTGTGTTCATCCAGCTCCACACTTTGTTATCTCTACACCTTATTATCTCGGATTCCCCAGCATCTGCAGTTCCTATTATCTCTGAGCGAATTTCCCCTCCTGTATCCTTCCCTGCAATGTCCCGACATCGGTACATGATGCTGGCTACCCACTGAATTACCATACCTCCTTCGGTGCTGCTCCCACGAAACCGGCAAATTGAGAATTCTGTCTCACGGTCATCCTCCTATGCTGCCCCCTGGACGGGCAGACAGCGAATTGCGCCACCCGAACATGTCAATTTACTGCCCCCTAGTTTGGCTGACCCCCCCCCCCACTACAGGAGGGCCGAGTGACGACCGCCTCCAATGGAAGAAAGTGGGGCGGGGTCAAAGAGGCGTCACCTGACCAGCGTGAAGTTATTATTTATTTTATAATTTCTTCACATCCCCCGATCACAAACTCCCTTCACCTCCTCCTGCGACGCCATTTCATCTCCCGGAGAAGGGGTGGAGTGAAAAACTGAGAATATTTATCCTACTTTCAGTTGTGAAAGAAACTGAGACCGTAAGGGGCAGATTTGGTCGGAGGCCTCGGCTGTTAGGATGTTCCAGGGGCTGGCGAAGGAGCGACTGTTACGGGCTTCGAGCTGAAGAGACGCCGAGGCCTGACGGCGGCCTATCTCCAGAAGGCTATTTCTCACTTAAAAAAAGTTTTCCTACTGTAATCCCAGCTATGCCTTTCTTCGCCACCAACCCCTTCGACCAGGATGTCGGTAAGTTATGCCTGTCAGGGTTGAGGGATTTTAAAACCGGCCCCGGGCTTTTAAAAACACACACTTTTAATTATATAAATGACACAACGCTTCTAAATGAGCTGATTATATCAGCTTGTTGAGTACCAAGGGTCTCCGGGAGAAAGGAAATGTTGCTCAGGGAATGATACAGCATTCAAGGCGGCCGTTCGGTCCCTCCTCCCGTGAGGCCCCCCGATTTTAGACCACCCACCCCCGCCAACAATCCTGCAACACCGTCCTCTTGGAACCCCAGGATTTGTCGGTTTGTTTTTGAGAATTACTGTTGAATTTGCACCCTTTCAGCCACTTGTTGCGTCAGAAAATGTTCCCTAATTTTCAAGTTCACAAGGATAAAACCTGATCTCTTTACCGTTCTGATAACTGATCCTTCTGTCACTCAAAGCTGCGTCTCATTTGCTCCACTGAAATCTTTTGAGCGGCTCGATCAGTTCTCATCTTAGCCTGTCAAATAAAAAAAGAGTTGTTAGAAAAAGTGATAGAGGTTTGGAACTCTCGTTCACAAATATTAATTTATGCTAAATCAGTTGTTAAAATTTATCTATGTCAGATGTCAGATTTGTTAAGCAAGGATATTAAGTGATTTTGGGCCTAAGATGAGTACGTGAAGGTAGGCTACAAATCAATTATAACCTCATTGAATGATGGAACAAGCTTGAGGGGCTGAATGGTCTACTCCTGTTCCTGTGTTTCAAACGCTAGAGATGGAATGAAAGCAGAATGTGCTGGAAAAACTCTGCAAGTATTTAGTTTTCATCTTAAATGCCTCTGCTCTTGGCACAAGATGAGTATACAGCATTGGATATGAAGTAGGAGGAGTCCATTCAGCCCTATAAGCTTGCTTTGCTATACAATAAGATGGTGGCTGTTCTGATCTTAGTCTGAGCTCTATGTTCCTGTCTGACACTTCTGCCATTACCCCTCCCAAAAACCCACAAATGCCCTGTGGTTCAAAAATCTATCTTGGTCTCAACTGTGTTCTGTGATAGCATCTACACTGTATTGGGTAGAAAATTACCAAGATAAGTAACCCTCTCAGAGGAGATATTAGTGACAGATGGAGTTTAACCCTAAAAAGTGTGAGGTGATACATTTTGGAAGGACAAACTTGAAAGCAGAATACAGGGTTACAGAAGCGTGGAGGAGCAGAGGGATCTTAGAGTTCATGTTCACAGTTCCCTGAAAGCTGCCACCCAGGTGGATAGAGTTGTTAAGAACGCATATGGTGTGTTAGCTTTCATTTAACAGGGACTGAGTTCAAGTGCCGTGAAGTTATGCTCCAGCTATACAAAAGCCTGGTTCGGCCACATCTGGCGTATTGTGTCCAGTTCTGTCATCTCATTACAGGAAAGATGTGGAGGCGTTGGAAAAGGTGCAGAGGAGATTTACCAGGATATTGCCTGGAATGGAGGGAAGGTCTTATGAGGAAAGGTTGACAGCGTTAGGGCTTTTCTCTTTAGAACAACAAAGGATGAGCGGTGACTTGATTGAGATGTACAAAATGATCAGAGGTATAGATAGAGTGGACAGCCAGAGACTTTTTCCTAGGGTGGAGGTAGCTATTACGAGGGGCATAGTTTTAAAGTGAGTTGAGGTAGATATAGGAGAGACGTAAGTTCTTTACTCAGAGTGGTTAGGGTGTGGAATGCATTGCTGGAGTGGGTAGTGGAGTCGGCCTCATTAGGGGCATTTAAGTGACTGTTAGAGAGGCATATGGATGATAGTATAAGGTAAGGGTGGAGGTTAGATAGAATTTAGCATTAGGGTAAAAGTTTGGCACCACAGAGTGGGCCGAAGGGCCTGTATGTTCTATGTTCCCTCAGTATTTTAAGTGGTCCCTTTGTTTGATACAGTGCAACCAAATTCTAGATTTACTCCATGAGGAGAAACCAGGCCAGCTTCTAGAACTAGGAATGGAACTTGACAGCATATTGTTTTAGATGGCCTGCATTTGCAAGCTCCCATTAATTGTATTTTCTTTTTTCCTTTATCTTGGATTTTGATGTCTTAAGCTTAAAAGAAACTATGCCAGTAGTTAAGCCACACATGCATCCCATCTGTAAATGTCGATTTCTTTGGATCTTGGGTCCTTTTAAAGAACAAAGAATGATACAGCACAGGAATAAGTCCTTCGGCCATCCAAGCCTGCACTGCCAAATTTGCCCCTCCATTGCTGAAACTGTCTTCACTTGCAGAGTCTGTATCTCTCTATTCCTTTCCTATTCATGTATTCGTCCAGACACTACTTGAAAGCTGCTATTATTTCTGCTTCCATCACCATCTCTAGCAATGCGTTCCAGGCACTCGCCACTCTGTGTGAAAAGCTTGCCTAGCACACCCCTTTTAACCCCCCACCTGCCTTGAACCTTGAACCTTGAACCTGTTCTTTTGCCTCCCTCAATATTCTGGCTTAGATCCCTTCAGGACCCAGGGACTTATGTACTTCAATATTTTTTAAGATGCCAAACACCTTGTTAATAGCAACCTGGCTTAGAAACTCGACAGAACCTTCCCAGGGATCATCCTCCGCCAATTCCTATTGTTTGGTGAATACTGACACACAGTATTCATTTAGGACCTCACTCACCTCTTCTCGCCTCACACGTAGATTGTCTCCTTTGCCCTTGAGTAGGCCAACCCTTTCCCTGGCTACCTTCTTACTTTTGTTATATATTATCAATAAGCCTTGGGATTCTCCTTAATCCTGTTTGCTAACAACATTTCATGACCTGTTTTAGCCCTTCTAATTCCTTGTTTAAGTTTTTACCGACTTTCCTTGTATACTTCATCAGTTTCCATCCTCCTGGACCTTATATATGCTTCCATTTTCTTTTTGATCAAGGTTGTAACATTCCTGGTCAACCAAGGTTTATGTAATTTGCCATGCCGATCCTTCATTCTCACAGGAATGTGCCTCTCCTGAACTCTTATCAACTGCTGTTTGAAATATCCCCACATGCCTGATGTAAATTTACCATGAAACAGCTGCCTCCAATCACAATTCTCCAGTTCCTGCCTAACCAGCCTTCCTTCTCCTTCTCCTCCTCCTCCTCCTGCTCCTTTGATGCTGCTTGGCCTGCTGTGTTCATCCAGCTCCACACCTTGTTATCTCAGATTCTCCAGCATTTGCAGTTCCTACTATCTCTGTAGTTCACCTTCACCCAAGGACTGCTATTATCACTATCAATGAGTATCTTAAAGCTCACGGTATTAGGATCACTACTCGTAGAATGCTTCCCTAGTGAACTTCACTGTCCTGGCCAGGCTCATTTCCCAAAGCCAGGCCTAGTATAATCTCTTCCCTTATTGGACTGTTCACGTACTGTGTCAAGAATCCCTCCTGAATGGTTCTTACAAATTCTGTCCCATCCAAGCACCTAGCATGTAGTGAGTCCCAGTCAATACAGGGGAAGTTAAAATCACTCATCACAATAACCCTGCTGTTTTTGCATCTTTCCAAAATCTGTCTACATATTCTCTCTTCTATCACCTGCTGGCTATTGAGGCCTGTAGTATACCCCCAGCACTGTGACTTCATCTTCCCTGTTCCTGAGTTCCACCCATATTGCCTCGCTGCACAAGTCCTCTGATGTATCCTCCCTTAGTACAGCTGTGCGATACTCCTCGAACAGTAATGCATCACCCCACCCATCTTCTCTCCCTTTCTATCACACCTGAAACATCAAAATCCTGGGAAGTTCAGCTGCCAATTCTGTCCCTCTTTCAGCCAAGGATAAAATAGGACATACGTACAGAAGCGGAAAAGATATGAAACATCTTAAAATTATGGAAGGCTCGATTAATGTATACTAAGTACATCAAGCAACCTCCCGCAACAAGGAAGTCAGGGCAGTGAGTGTATTCCTCAGATGGAATTTCTCGTCCTTGTATGATTACTGGTGTTTGGAATTCTCTACCTCGGACATCAGTGAAAGCTGGGTCATTGAATCTAATCAAGGCTATGTTAGATGGATTTTTCATTGATGAAGGGGTCATGGGGTCTGCGAGTTATGGTGTTGCAGGCAATGAAAAAGGAGGTGGTAGCATCCCAACCTCTGAACCAAGACGCCAAAGTTCAAGTCCCATCTGTTCCAGTGGTGCATAATAACATCATTTGAAGAGCTTGAACAGAACATACCCTCAGGCAGAAAAGTGATCATTGAATAGTGTACCAGGTTGAGAGACTGAATGACCCACTCCTCCTAATTCACATATTTTTCTCCAAATCTCTTCACTGAAAGTCTTAATCCCTGCCACCAATATCTATTTGCATGTGCTTGCGACAGATTTCTACTTAGCCATGTTTGCAATAGATGTCCTTTGTACAGAAACCGTCGTTTGACGCTGTTCCTGTGTTATAGAATCATAGAGCCATAGAGCTGATACTTCAATCCAACTTGTCCATGCTGGTCAGATATCCTAAATAAATCTAGTCTCATTTGCCAGCATGTGGCCCATATCCCTCTAATCTCTTTCAATTCATAGACCCATCCAGATGCCTGTTAAATGTTGTTATCGTACCAGCCTCCGCCACTTCCTCTGGCAGCTCATTCCGTACACACACCACCCTCTGTGTGAAAACATTACTTGTTAGATCTCTTTTAAATCTTTGCCCTCTCACCTTAAACCTATGCCCTCTAGTTTTGGACTCATGCACCCTGGGGAAAAGACCTTGTCTATTTATCCTATCCACATCCCTGCCATGATTTTATAAACCTTTTGTAAGGTAACCTCTCATCCTTGACACTCCAGGGAAAGTAACCCCAGCCTATTCAGCCTCTCAAACCGGCCAACCATAGCAACATTCTTGTAAATCTTTTCTGAATCCTTGCAAGTTTCACAGCATCCTTCCTAAAGCAGGGAGACCAGCAATTCGTCCCTATTCTTCCTCCCACCTATCCCTTCCTCCCACGTGAAGCCACAACCCCATTTCCTACCTATTCATCTCATCCCACCCCCTTGACCTGTCCGTCCTCCCTGGACTGACCTGTCTCCTCCCTACCTTCCCACCTACACTCACCTTTACTGGCTCCATCCCTGCCTCTTTAACTTGTCTGTTGCCTCTCCACCTATCTTCTCCTCCTCTATCCATCTTCGATCTGCCACCCACTCTCTTCCTATTTATTTCAGAACCCTCTTCCCCTTGCCCATTTCTGATGAAGGGTCTAGGCCTGAAACGTCAGCTTTCCTGCTCCTAAGATGCTGCTTGGCCTGCTGTGCTCATCCGGCTCCACACCTTGTTTTCTCTAGACCAGAATTGCATGCACTATTCCTAAAATGGCCAAACCAATGCTGTTTACCTGCCTTATCAAACACAGAAATGGCATTAGTAAACTTCTTGTACAGAATATCAGTTTGTCACCCCTGCAGGACTTGGGGCCAGAAATGGATGTAATACTCCAGCCAGGGCCTAATCAATGAGGTTTAACCTAACTTTCTCCCTTTTCAGCTCTGTTCCCTCTCGTTACAAAGTCAGCTAGTGCCATTAAACATAAATGCATGTGCCCCCCTTTGCGGACAAGCATAACTTTGTTTTTTAAAAAAAAAAGCTAAATCCTAACTCATATTTAATTTTAAATTTCCTTTGACAATTGATGTCTAGTATACCCTCAAGTCCTGGCGTAGATATGTTCATAAGATCGTAAAAAATAGGAACAGATGGAGATCATTTGGCCTGCCTAGCCGGCTTTGCTAGTAAGTTCATGGTTGATCAGATACAAGTGGCCTGAATACCCATTCCTTGCTCATAACCTGACTCGCTCGTCAATCAGAATTCTGTCTGACTCAGCCTTGAATGTGCAGCGCCATATTCAGTGCTTCAGTTCTCCAAACTCCTCTAGAAGAGAATTCCAAAGACTGATGGTCCTCTGACCAAAGAAATTTCTCCTCATTGCTGTCTTCAATAGGAGACCACTTATCTTTAAGCTGTGCTCAAACCCGTCACCACTTTAGATTTCCCAACTGGAGGAAACATCCTCTCAACATTTAACCTGATGAGACTCTCTGATTTCTGTTTCAATAAGATTACCGCTCATTCTTCTAAACTGCACTGAGTACTTTGGATGTTTAAGTTGCTGTACTGTGACATTTATAGTGACTGACAGCAACATAATCAAAGCTTTAGTGTTCCCCCAAAAAATTTTTCTGAAACAAAATCAAGCAAACGCTGATTTAAACTGAAAGAATTGTGGATGCTATAAATCAGGAACAGAAACAGAAACAGCAGTTGCTGGAAAAACTTTGCAGGTCTGGCAGCATCTGTGAAGAAAAAAGTCAGAGGTAAAGCATCGGGACCTGAAACATTAACTCTGATTTTTTTTCTTCTTCACAGATGCTGCCAAACTCTGAGTGAGTGTTTGAGTGAGTGTGTGTCTGTTATAGTTTTTGGTGAGGTTTCGGTAGCTGAGGACTAAGCTATGACATGCTCTTGGCACAGTGAAATTCCAAGATCAGCAAGAACCAGGATTATAGTTATCTAAGAATTGTGGAGCACTTGCATAAACTCAGATTTTCACATCCTGTTGCTGAACCAGGATTCTGAGGACAGAGGAAGTGGGTGAACAGGACTTGAGGTGAGATCAGAGAGGTACTGTTGGGCTTTGGCTGAACTGAAAGTTATGAACATTGGAAGCTGGGAAGAGGGTAACTTCAGGAGGGTAACATTTTTGGTAATTTATCCTTAATAACTCTGAATTGACATCGGCTTCTTTCTGATTATGGCATTTTGTTAAGGTGCTGTCTGCATAAATATGTTGCAAGCCCGCTGTTATCACTGACTTAAATTTTCTTGATAGAACCCTGTATCAAATGCTTGATTGCTAAATATGCTAATACGTTTTTAAAAAGAATACTGTAGACCGTAGTTAAGAAACAGCAGTGATCTTGTGTGAATCTATAAGAAGACGATCCTCCATCTTTTCCAATGTTTATTGACATGAGATCCTCAGTGGGGAATTTAAGTTAGTCCCACCTACTCCAAAGCTGTGTAGTAGCAAGAAAGATTAAATTTAAATTCTTGTGGACTTGTTCTCCGCATATGTCAGTAGCTTCAGGGGAGGTCATAAACCAGCAGCTTAGGCAGAAATTTGCACAGGATCTTTGCTATTCCTTAAGTACAGTCCGCTTTAACCTTTTTTTAAAGTTCAGAATTTGAACTGATTTGAAAGAGCTGTCCACTGGACCCTGAGCCAGCTTTTAGCAAAAGGCTGCACAGTCTGATAGCCATAACTACATTTGCAGTCTGGTGTGGGAACCTCAGCCGGTCTTGTCAACCCATTTCTCCATTACATGTTGCTGGTGTTGCAGATCCTGAGTTGAGCAATTGAAGAACATAGAGCTCCTGCACTTAGACATCTGTGCACATGCTTGATGAGTTGCTTCTTAGCATGAATATCTTATTTTTACAATGGTGTGGAGCGGAGGGTCAACACTGGTCACAGAAGTTTTGCGGCTGTGTCGTGCATGTGAGCAGATTCGTAAGAATTTGTGGGCCTCATTAGATACAGTGCAGTGTTTTGCAAGCATCAAGAACTTTCTTCAAAACATTCCTGGAATTGACTGCGTTGGAATACGTTGCTCCCTGAAGAGATAAGCATGGCAGGCTTATCACCGATCCTGTTTAGTTCATGGAAATACACATTGTGTTAACAAATAGAACTTCTGTATTTTTTATTTTCCATGGAGGATATGCCTTCCCTTCATTTGGTAACTGGTAATAATGGCCTGACTGAAATCGGGAGCCTGCTATTTGAGAAATTACGGACCCATAGTCATTGCAGAATTCTGAAAGTGCCCATCGAGCAAGGGCTGTGTTGGATTGCTGCTCTGAATCATTTTCAGGTCTGGCTATCAACATTGGCATAAACCTGTGCAACATAAAGGAGATGTATCAGTGAGCAGATGAAGGGTCTAGGCCCGAAACGTCAGCTTTTGTGCTCCCGAGATGCTGCTTGGCCTGCTGTGTTCATCCAGCCTCACATTTTATTATCTTGGAATCTCCAGCATCTGCAGTTCCCATTATCTCTGTATCAGTGAGCAGTTTCTGTTTCCAATCAAAATTCCAACTCATTGGGCTTTTGAAGAGGGCAGGAAAGGCATCTCCGTAGCACTAATCAGTATTGACTTGAGAGAACACATTTTACCTTTTTTTTTAAAATGCTATAAGTGTTCTTAAACATACAAATGCAGAGAACAATGTGTGGCACTAGGCTGGAGCTTTGCAATTCTGTCGCACCTTTGGCTGTGCTGAGTCAACATTGGAGTATAACTTAACTCCAAAGCATTAGTATCTTTAGATACAGGACCTCCTGAAAGTATGGCTTGCAATGCTTAACATAAAAGGGATTTCTAATTGGAGAAAATGACATGAAAAGTGATCGACTTACTTAAAACCAGAAAAGTATAGCCTTGCGTGCTGTTGCTTAGCATGTAGATTGGGAAAAGTTAGGTAGGTAACTTTTAACTTTTTTATGGAGGATTGCATTCAAAATAATTAGGGAGGAAATAATGAAAATATGACAGTTGCTGGCTGGAATCTTAATTCAGGGGTTCATATATGAATGTGTGTAAAATGTAGTCACTGTAGAGCTGCTTTCACTTTTTCTTTATATACGGAGAGGGAGAGACAACCAGTGATAGTTTAACCTGATGGTCACCATGCCTCAGGTGAGGGGAAGAGGTTGAGACGGAGAGTTCTTTTAATGCGGGAATTGAATCCACGTTGTTGGCATCACTGTGTTACAATCAACTCACAAGCTAGCTGACCCCCAGAGAACTTTAATGTTCATTTTTTTTTTGGATATGTGTCTTTGTGGTTATAAAATAATGTCATGTATCAACGTCGCAAACTGACCTGAAGTTGTAGCCCCTAAACTTAAGTCCACTAATTTTTTTTAAATGAAAGAGAGCAGAGAAGCTACTTTTGGCTGTTTAGAATCTTCATTGCAGCCAGGTTGATGGAATCATTTTCAGCACAAATCACAGTACCTAGTTAGACTGTAGCTTGTGTGTTGTGTTCGCATTTTCTTACTGAGATGCAAGCTGGAACTTACAGTTTGAGGAGAAGCAGAAGGCTAATCTGAGCTTAGAACAGTGCAGCACAAAAACAAGCCCTTCGGCCCAACAAATCTGTGCTGACCACAGATGCTTTCTAGATGTTTCTCTAAACTAATTTCTGTCTGTCTGCACGTGGTCTATGCTCCTCTATTTCCTGTCTGTCTGTATGTCCAAATGCCTCTTAAACCTTGCTGTCATATCTGGATCTCCTGGTAGCATGCTCCAGCAATCTACCACCTGTGTGTTTAAAAAACAAACTTGCCTTGCACAGTTCCTTTAAATGTTCCCCCTGTCCCCTTAAACCTATCCCCTCTGATATTTGACATTTCCATCCTTGGAAAAAGTCCCAACTACCCACCCTATCCATGCCTCTCATCCTTTATATACTTCTATCAGGTAGTCTCTCAGCCATTGATGCTGTAACAAAATCAATCCGAGTTTGTCCAACTTTCCTTATAGCCAATGCACTCGAATGCAGGCAATGTCTTGAAAAACCTCTTGTACCCTTTCTGAAGCATCTACATCCTTCCTATAGAGTGATACCCAAAACTGCACACAATGCTTGAAATATAGCCTAACCTGAGTTTTATACAGCTGCAGTGTGACTTGCCAACTTTTATATCCAGCCCTAACCAATGAAGGCAAGCATGCCATATGTTTTGTTTTAAACTGCTTTATCCACAGTGTTGCCATATTCAGGAAGCTATGGACTTATACCCCAAGATCCCTCTGTATATCAATGCTGTAAGTGTTCTTCCATTTGCTGTAAGTGTTCTTCCATTTGCTGTATACTTCCCTTTTGCATTTCTCTTTCCAAAATGCATTACCTCACTTTTCCAGATTAACTACAAATGCCATTTCTCTACCCAACTTTCCAACTGATTTATATCCTGATGTATCCTTTGATAACCTTCCTAACTATCCACAACTCCAATTTTTATATCATCTCACTCAGCAGACCCGGTATGTTTTCATCCAAATCATTTATGTAACAAACAGTAGAGGTCCCAACTCTGATCCTTGTGGAACACCACTGGTCACAGACATCTAGTCAGGAAAAACACTGTCTCATTAACCTCTCTGTCTTCTATGACCAAGCTAATTTTGTATCCAACTTAACTCACCGTAGATCCCATGAGACTTAACTTTCTAGAGCACTCTGCCATGAGGGACCTTGTCAAGTACTTTCGTAAAGTCCGTGCAGACAACACCCATTGCTCATCAATCATCATCTTCACTCCTCAAAAAACTCAAATTTGTGCAACAATCTCCCCTGGACAAAACCATACTGACTATCCCTAATAAGTCCATTATTTTTCAAATGCAAGAAAATCCTGCCACTAAGAATCTACTATAATAACTTCCCTATCGCTGATGCAAGGCTCACTGGCCAGTAGTTTCCTGGATAATTCTTGCTGCCTTTCTTGAATAAAGGAACAATATTAGCTATTCTCCAGACTCCTAGAACCTCACCTGTAGCTAAAGAGGACACACAGATCTCTATCAAGATCCCAGTAATCTCCTTCCTTGCCTCCCTCAGTATCCTGGGACAGATTCCATCAGATTCTGGCGATTTGTGGACCTTACATTTTTCAAGACATTCAGTACCACCTCCTTTGTATCAACATGCCCTAGAATCGTCATACCCTCCCTAAACTTGCAGTGGTCCATGTCCTCCTCCTTAGTAAATCTGATTCGAAGCACAAATACATCGACATCCTCTGTCCTTCAGCATACAAATCCCTCTCTGTCCCTGAGTGGGCCTACCTTTTTTCTCGCAATCTGCTTTACACACATATAAAGTGCCATTTCATAATCTCTCTTAGCCCTCCTAATTCCTTGTTTAAAACCTTTCCTTCCTTTATATTCTTTAAGTGCCTTATATGATTTTGGTTTCAATTTCATAAACCTTACATGTTTCCTGTTTCTTTTTGACTAAACTTTCAATATCTGTTCTCAACCAGGTTCCCAAATGGTTCTGTCTTTGTCTTTGACCCTCACAGGAACATGCTGGTTTTAAACTCTGATCAACTGGCTCCTAACAGACACCCAAATGCCAGATCTGCATTTACCCTCAAATAGCTGCCCAAATCTAATTTCTCTGTTTCCTGTCTACCTTCCAGTTTAGGACTTGCATCCCAGGAGCATTCTTATTCTTATTTGTAACTGCCCCAAAAATTACTGAATTATGATCACTGTTCACAAAATGTTCCCTTACTGAAACGTCAATCACCTTATCCAATACAAAGTCTATTAAAGTTCCTTTCCTTGTTGAACTATCTACATTATTGTTTCAAGCAACCCTTCTAGATACATCTAACAAATTCTGCCTCATCTAAGCATTTGTCACCAAGGCAGTACCAGTCAATATTGGGTTAGTTAAAGTCAACCATTATAACAACCCTGTTGGTTTTACATATTTTCATGACCAGCCTTTCTATCTGTTCCTGTTTCTCCCATTAGTTTTTGGGAGGCCTATAGTATAACCCCATCAGAGTGATTGCACCCTCCTTATTTCCACTCTTATAGCCTTGATGGATGAGACCTCCAAGACATTCTTTGCGTGCAACTGTGACATTTTCCTTATTCAGTAATGCAAATCCCCCATCTCTTTTTACATTCTTCTCTATCATGCCTTGAAACACCTTAGACCCTGGAATGTTCAGTTAGTAGTCTTGCCTTTAACTTAAGCAGGTTTCTGCAATGGCTACAACATTGTAGTTCCAGACACTAATCCAGCTCTAAGCTCATCTGCCTTGCATGTTAAACTCCGTGAACTAAAATAAATACACTTCAGACTGCCAATCCCACCCACTGAACCTCAACCTTCTCCTCAATCACTCTATATGCTGATAAAGAACAAAGAAAATTACAGCACAGGAACAGGCCCTTCGGCCCTCCAAGCCAGCGCCGATCCAGATCCTCTATCTAAACCTGTCACCTATTTTCCAAGGATCTGCATCCCTCTGCTCCCAGCCCATTCATATATCTACCTGAATACATCTTAAATGACACTATCGTGCCTGCCTCTACCACCTCCACTGGCAATGCATTCCAGGCACCCACCACCCTCTGCGTAAAGAACTTTCCAAGCATATCTCCCTTAAACCTTTTCCCTCTCGCCTTGAAATCGTACCCCTCAGTAATTGAGTTCCCCACTCTGGGGCGGGGCGGGGGAGAAGCTTCTTGCTATCCAGCCTGCCTATACCTCTCATGATTTTGTAGACCTCAAGCAGGTCCCCCTTCAACCTCCGTCTTTCTAATGTAAACAATCCTAATCTACTCAACCACTCTTCATAGCTAGCACCCTCCATACCAGGCAACATCCTGGTGAACCTCCTCTGCGCCCTCTGCAAAGCATCCACATTCTTTTGGTAATGTGGCGAACAGAACTGTACGCAGTACTCTAAATGTGGTTGAACCAAAGTCCTATACAACTGTAACATGACCTGCCAACTCTTGTACTCAGTGCCCTGTCCGATGAATGAAAGCATGCCGTATGCCTTGTTGACCACTATCGACCTGCGTTGCCACCTTCAGGGTACATTGGACCTGAACACCCAGATCTCTCTGTGCATTAATTTTCCCCAGGGCTTTTCCATTTACCACATACCACCGCCTCCTCTGGTCCCCACCTCCCTGCCAGATTAGTTTAAACATTCTCTCATGGCACTAGCAAATTGCTCTGCAGGGATATTGGTGACCCTTCAGTTGGTTGCGACCCTTCCTGCTTGTATAGGCCCCTCCTGCCCTGGAAGAGATCTGTGACTCAGTATCTGAAGCGCCACCTCCTACCTGAGCTCTTTTGCCATCTTCCAATTTCTGCCCTGACTGGCACAGGGATTAACCCCAAGATTACCATTCCTGGGGTCCTCCTTTTCACGTTCCTACCTAATTCCCATTGGAGGATCTCCTCTCTTCCTGCTAATGTTGCTAGTACCAATACGGACCACAACTGCTGACTGCTCTCCCTGCCCTTTCAGAAAGTCATGTGCCTGTTCAGAGACAGTTTCCCTTATCTAAAGGGTATCAGTGAGCGAGCTGGATTTTTATGATAGCTCACAATGGTTACATGATCATCAGAAGATTTTTTTTAATTCACTGATGAATTAAATGCAAATTCTATGACCTGCTATGGTGGGATTTAAACATAGGTTTCAGTGTTAATAGGCAGTGGCAATACAACTAGTCCATTAGTTCTCATAACCTCCTGTGGTGGTCCAAGAAGGCAGCTCACTACCACGCTCAGGGTGAACTGGATTGGGACATGATGATAATTGTTGCAAAGATGGATATTAAATTAATAATTTTTCATTATATCAATTTATCATCGACTAAACCCACAATGCAACATTTTTGTTGCAAAAGGAATTCTTTATTAAAGAAAGATTTGGATGTATATAGTATCTTTCACAACCTCCTGATACAGCAACGTGCTTTAGATTCAATAAGACTCGTTTTCATAAAAAATAGTTTACTCTTTTGGAATTTAGGGAATTTAGTGATAATTCTGTTGGGTCAGCAATAAGTCTCTCATTCTAAGCCAGGAAGATCCTGGTTGTTTTTGGTGTACTAATAGATGTCACAATTGTACCTTATATTCCCCTAATTTGAACAGTAATAAATTCATTGTAATCCCTTTAACAGATTCCAGGACATAGAACATAGAACAGTACAGCAGAGAACAGGCCATTCAGCCCACGATGTTGTGCCGACCATTGATCCTCATGTATGCACCCTCAAATTTCTGTGGCCATATGCATGTCCAGCAGTCTCTTAAATGACCCCAAAGACCTTGCTTCCACAACTGCTGGCAACGCATTCCATGCTCTCTCAACTCTCTGTGTAAAGAACCCACCTCTGACATCCCCTCTATACTTTCCTCCAACCAGCTTAAAACTATGACCCCTCGTGTTAGCCATTTCTGCCCTGGGAAATAGTCTCTGGCTATCAACTCTATCTATGCCTCTCATTATCTTGTATACCTCAATTAGGCCCCTCTCCTCCTCCTTTTCTCCAATGAAAAGAGACCGAGCTCAGTCATCCTCTCTTCATAAGACAAGCCCTCCAGTCCAGGCAGCATCCTGGTAAACCTCCTCTGAACCCTCTCCAAAGCATCCACATCTTTCCTAAAATAGGGCGACCAGAACTGGACGCAGCATTCCAAGTGCGGTCTAACCAAAGTTTTATGGAGTTTCATATATGGTGCAGGGAGTTTCATCTCTGCCCTTCCTGAAATTAAAGCAAAATTCAGAATGATACCATAAAACATAAGAGCAGTGGTAAGTCATTCAGCTCATCGAGTTTTGCTCTGCCATTCATTTGATATCTTAACTGATCTAATAATCTGCAACTCTGTATTCCTGCCTTCTCCCTATAATGCTTGATTCCCTCACTGATTAACAATCTGTCCATCTTTAGCCTTGAATATATTTAATGAACCCATCCCCAACACCCCTCTGTGGTTTTCAAAAAAAAATTCACAGATTCACAACCCTCTGAGAGAAGAAATTACTCCTAGTGTGTGTCTTAAATGTAAGACCCCTTATTCTGAAATTATGCCCTCTGGCCCTAGACACTCCCATTGGGTGAAACAACCTTTCCGCATCCACCCTGTCAAGCCCTCAGAGAATGTTACATGTTTCAATAAAGTCACAACTAGTACAGGTCCGATCTAATCAGCCTCTTCTCGTGAAACAGTCCCTGTATATTTTGTATCAGACTACTGAAGCTTCTCTGACTGCCTCGAATGCTATTTATATCTTGCCTGAGATGAGAGGACCAAAAGTATTCATGGTATTTCAGCTGTGGTCTGACTAGTGGCTTGTAATACTCCATTCCCTTGAAATAAAGGCCAGTATTACATTGTCCAATGCCAAACCATCCTCAGCTGCTTCATCAATGATGTTCCCTTCATTGTAAGGTCAGAATGGGGGATGTGCTATCGTCAGCAATAATATTCAGCACCTTTCACGACTCCTCAGGTACTGAAGCAGTCTGTGTTCCAATACAACAAGAGCTGCACAATATCCAGTCTCGGGCTGATGAAAGCAACTAACATTCATGCTTCTTAAATGCTAGGGAAAGACCATCTCCAATAAGAGACAATCTAATCACAGCCCTTTAATATTCAATGGTGTCACCTTCACTGACTCTCACTGCTAACGTTCGGGCTGTTTTCGTTGACCAGAAACTCAATGTACGATGAACGACTGAGGATCCTGGGGTTGTATTCATTAGAGTTTAGAAGGTTGAAGGGAGATCTAATAGAAACTTACAAGATAATTTATGGCTTAGAAAGGGTGGATACTGGAAGTTGTTTCCGTTAGGCGGGGAGACTAGGACACGTGGGCACAGCCTTAGAATTAGAGGGGGTAAATTTAAATTGGAAATGAGGAGACCTTTCTTCAGCCAGAGAGTGGTGGGCCTGTGGAATTCATTGCCATGGAATGCAGTGGAGGCTGGGACGTTAAATGTCTTCAAGGCAGAGATTGATAAATTCTTGATCTCTCAAGGAATTAAGGGCTACGGGGAGAGTGCACGGAAGTGGAGTTGAAATGCCCACTGAACTATAGCAGTTCAAGAAGTCAGCTCACCACCACCTTCTCGGGGATGGCAAGGGCTGGGCAATACATTCTGGCAGCCAGCGACACCCATATTTCATAATTGAATATTTTTAAAAAATTGCCTTCCTATTACCTGCTGAACTTGAATGCCAACATTTTGTTATTCATCAATGAGGACTCCTAAATATATCTCTGACGTTGCTTTCTGCAGTCTTTCTCCTTTTAACAGATATTTATCTCCTCTTCTTCCTGCCAAAGTGCATAACCTTTCATTTTCCTACATTATATTCCATCTGCTGAGCTTTTGCCCATTCCTTAACCTATCTATATCCCTCTGCAGAGTCTTTGGCATCCTCAGCATTGCCTTCCTACCTATTTTTGTTTCATCTGTGGACTTGGCTGCAGTACATTCACTTTCCTCATCAAGGTCATCTGCTTATATCATAAGTTAATTGTGGCCCCAGCACTGATCCCTGTGCATACCACTAGTTAGAAAATGCCCTACTTGTCCCAACTGTCTGTCTTTTGTTATATCACCCACAATTAAGCATCTTCCACCTTTTCTATCAGGCTTCATGGCTGAACCAGTGGGCTCTTGGGCAAGATGAAAGAGCAGACCGCTACCACCAACACTCCAATTCCAGCGACCCCCCCCCCCCCCCCCAAAAAAAATCCCCTGATCGACGTCCCCCGGTCATGCATATGCACATGGTCTATTTTGAAGGAATACCTGAGACCTGATATTGTGGGGGAATGGCTGATGCTGCATTGGTTAAGAGGTAATTGGATTTTCATTATAGAGTCATAGAGATGTACAGCATGTAAATAGACCCTTCGGTCCAGTTAATCCATCCTGACCAGATATCCTAGATAAATCTAGTACCATTTGTCAGCGTTTGGACCATATCCCTCTAAACCTTTCCCAATTCATATACTCATCCAGGTGCCTTTTAAATGCTGTAATTGTACCAGCCTCCTCCACTTCCTCTGGCAGCTCTTCCATACACACCCTCTGTGTGAAAATGTTGACCCTCGGGTCCTTTTTAAAATCTTTCCCCTTTCATCTTAAACCTGTGCTCTCTAGTTTTTGACTTCCCCATCCCAGGGTAAAAGACCTTGTCTATGTATCCTATTCATGCCCCTTGTGATTTTATAAACCTCTGTAAGGTCACCCCTTAGCTTTCGACACTCCAGGGAAAATAGTCCCAGTCTGATCAGCCTCTCCCTGTAACTTAAACCTTGCAAAACTGGCAACATCCTTGCAAATCTTTTCTGAACTCTTTCAAGTTTCATTACATTCTTCTTATAGCAGAGTGATCAGAATTGCACACAGTATTCCACCAACGTCCTGTTCAGCTGCAACATGACCTCCCAACTCCTATACTCAACGCGCTGTCCATTGCACCCACCTCATCGGAAAGAATCCATCATGCTGTTGTTATGCCTGAAAGATAGCTGTACTTAAACAGAATTCAAGTCCACAGTTTTATGTGAGAGTTTTCTTTCAGTTAGCCACGCTCCATGAAACACTCATCCACAGCTCATATCCTTCAAAACCAGTTGTTTAAATATAGGGAATTAATAATCAGCGGGATGTGAGTTTTATGGGGTGCGGCTAACCTAAAGGAAGCTCTCACATAAAACTGTGGATTTGAATAGTTTAACAGCAGCATGGTGGATTCTTTCTGGTGAAGTGGGTGCAAAATCTGACCAGGAATCCCAAATAAATTTCTCTACTTGGTGATGTGAATGTGGAGTTTGCTGTGTTGAGAGATGGTTGAGGTGAATAGCGAAGATACATTGAGGGGGAAACTGGAATAATTCTGCCTAGTGGAAGGGAACAGAATTATGCACACGAATGAAGAATGTGAGAATTCAAGTGAACCATAAAACAGCAAAGACCTATTGGACAGAGTGACATTTTTATGTGCTGGAAGTAGTGGGTAAAATCAAAGGGCCTTTTCCTCTGAGTTTGAGTACACTACCAGTTAGTACAGTGGGAGCAATGCTGAAATTTTTCTTTGCCACTGCAGGAAGGAAATGAAATAATGAGGTGTAGAGCTGGATGAACACAGCAGGCCAAGCAGCATCAGAGGAGCAGGAAGGCTGACATTTTGGGTGTAGACCCTCCTTCATAAATGATATACTTGCACAAGACATAATCATACCCCAGCCATCCCTATGCCCCATTTTAAAAAAAAAACACAGCTCAGTAAAAGATTGATAAGAATGAAATATGTAGTGTGATGTTTTTGGAGACGAAGCAGTAAATGGGTAATTAATGGGTCATTGTCGGTAATGAACTGTGTGAGGGATTAAGCACGCTTTGAGGGACATGTTGCCTGACAGACGCCATCGGGTTGCTTGTGGAAATCCTTCAGGAATGATAGTTTGTATTTTAAATGTTCTGAATCACTGCTTACATTTTCTTGACTTATTCCAAAGCCTCCACATGCTGAAGAACAATTTGCTGACTGACAAATATGTTTATTTGTTTTAATTAAGAGCAAACCCGCACAGTATTTGGATCAGGGAAAATCTAGGGTCAGCACTTTGCAATGCACTTCAGGATCTTGTCAAGCTTGAATTGAATTGGCATGCCATGGCGAATGAGCTGGAAAGCACATGAGACAGACTCCTGGAGTTATTGTTTATCTGCAATATTCCCAGATAGAAATGCAGACATTTGGATTCCAGATGTGCTTAGTTTATGTGAGCGAGATTGATGTTGTCACTGACTAAATTAAGGAAACCTTTACCATCTTCATGTGTCATTAATTGTGAAATACACAGAGGAATAGTGCATATTCCAAAAAAGTCAATATCAGCTCCAGCGTCCAGTTTGAACAGTATAATTACAGGTCTTGTTTTTCTGAACTTTGTGGTCACAAATGATGTGCTGTGGGGTTAACTTGCGTGCTTTATCCCCTCTTGTCCCTCCAACTCCCTGTTGTGATTAGTAAGGTTGATCTTATCCCCCGCCTTTCATATCATCGACCTCTGTGCAATGCAATTGTTTAAAAAAAGGTAAAAAATGGGTCATTTAGCCTCTAGTGTTGATGTTTAAATTAGATCATGGATGATTTGTACCTCAACTTCATTAACCAGAGTTTTCATCTATAATCTACTGGACAGGAGATTTTGATAATTTTTTTGAGGCATGCAGGCATCATATTTCATTTAAAACAGAGATTGTAAGAACTGCACATGCTGGAGTCAGAGAAGTGTGGAGCTGGCCAGGCAGCATCAGAGGAGCAGGAAAGTTGACATTTTGGGTTGGGACCCTTCTTCAGAAATGGGGAAGGGAGCTCAGAAATAAATAGAGAGAGAAGGGATGCAGCTGGGGAAGATAGCTGGGTTTGTGATAGGTGAGTGCAGGTAGGGAGTGGTGGGGATTGGTCAGTGAGGTGGGGGCAGCAGATAGGTGGGAGAGAAGATGGACAGGTTCTTTCAGGTCAAGGAGGTGGGGATAAGAGGGAGGGTTGATTTATGGGATGAGGTTGGGTTTAGGGAGATGTTGAAACTGGCGAAATCCATGTTTAGGCCATTGGACTGTAGGCTCCCAAGGTGGAATATGAGGTGCTACTTCTCGAGTTTGTGGATGGCGTTATTGCGACACTGGAGGAGGCCCAGGATGTGTCACCCAGGGAGCGGGATGGAGAGTTAAAATGGTTTGTGACCGAAAGGTGTTGTCGTTTGTTGTGAACAGAGTGCAGGTGCTCTCAATGTTAAGTGTTGCTCATTTCACAGATGTCCCAAATCTTGACTAAGTCTGTGATCAAGTGATCACTACAGCCATTTGACATCTATGTTTCTTCCTTTTTATAAAATGGTTTTTAGTTCATGAAGGGTCTTGGCAATAACAAACAGATGGTGGAAGTTAAAATTCAGTAGTACGTATATCCCACTATGATAACGACCTCAACCTGCAATTGACCCTCCTACATGTGCAGCCTTTAGGGGAGCAGGTTATAGTTTTCCTTCCTGTGGAAAAGTCTTTCTGATTTCATGCTTAAGCAGTAATTCTGTAGTTTCAAATTATTACCCCCTTGTTCAGAGTCTCCCCTATAAAGAAATGACTTCCTTCATATCTTTTCATTGTAACTCTGACTCATTTTAAATATCATCATTCCACCCCCAATAGCAGTGTTCCTTTTTTCTTCTACACTTGCAGGCAATGAGTACTAAAGTCCCCTTCTGCATGAAAAACAACTTGATTCCTGTCTGATTCTTCTGTCACTTATTCTAAATTTCATTCAGCTGGTAACGGAGATCTGCTGCCTTTACGTGGTCTTGCCTATATGTTATTCCAGACTCTTAGCTATTCTCTGAAATGGTCAAACAAGGTATGAAGGTCAAAGGCAGTTCCTTCTGGGTGAAAAATGGTGACCTTTTTAACAACGCTGTATTTCACGAAAGGATAATGTACGATGAAGGAGGAGTGTCTATGAATTTCTACCAGAGACTGTATGTCACTACTTTCGAAAAGCTTGCGTAGGTTGGACATCTGCTGCAAGCATGTCTTGCAGCTTCAGCAACAAGAGCAATGATTATTCGAATGGTATTTAGCCCTGAACACCACTCCTCTCCTCCCCCCCCACCCCCCCCCACCCCCCAACCCCTACTTCTGTTGTCTGATACAGCAGGCATAGAAAACTCAGCTGTCTAGGCCCGAAACGTCAGCTTTTGTGCTCCTATGATGCTGCTTGGCCTGCTGTGTTCATCCAGCTTTGTTATCTTGGATTCTCCAGCAGCTGCAGTTCCCGTTATCTCTGCCTATTTAGTCTGATCCCTCACCTGACGTCTGTCTGTCTCTTCTTTCTCATGCCCTTACACCGTTTTCACCCTTCTACCATGTTTGAACACACTGTCTTTGATCCTGTTCTGATCATTTAAATGACCCTGTGCTCATTGTGTCCTGTGTAGCGTAATTAGTGTATTTGTTTAAAGGTTTGACAATCCAAATGTTTGTCAGAAACACTTGTATTGATTTAGAGCAGACATACAGGATGAGTAGACTCGATGAAATCCTGGGTCTCCATAGTATTAATTTCAGAGAGGCTGCACAAATGGAGGCAGAAAGCTTGTCCTTCGATCACCCTGTGGTAGAGACAGGTACAATTTCTATATTTAAAAGACACTTGGAGAGGTATGAGAACAGGAAACATTTAGAGGGATATGGGCCAAATGCAGACAACTGGGACAGTTTGGGATACCCCGTTGGCATGGACAAGTTGGACCAAAAGGTCTGTTGCCCTGTCGTAAGACTATGACTGCCTCATCACTGACCCCAAACTGTGTCACCCAATCACCTCAGCTGTGTATTGAGGATGAGGATTAAGAATGCCAAGATAGAACAAAAATATGTTCCTGGGTATGATGTTTGTTTCCCTAAGGTACTTGTCCCTCCTACTCTGGAGCACATCTTGTGGGAAAGCAACAGTAAGAGCAATTTTGATATTCCTAGAATGTCTGAGTCTCTGCTGCAGTATTCTACCTTGCTGTTTCACTGAAATGTGCAGAGTATGGCGATGATTTCACCTTGTATCTTTGGAGAAAATTCTATCTAGGAAAGTGGAAGCCTGATTATTCTAAGTCTAAAGAAGTTTTAGTTGTAGACCTCCCTAAACATTTTGTCTTGTTTAGTTGGGTTCAGTTTTAAGGGGTGCGGTGAGGATAGTTGTGTTTGTTACCTTCCTGTCTCTTTGACTTCCTCCTTGTGAGCGCCATTGTTTTTAAAAATCCTTAACCTTGTTGTAAATCTCGCCATGCCCTTGTCTTCCTTACATTTGGCCTTGACATGATGATTCCAATTATTCAAGTAGACTAGATAAACAGTGATTAAACTTGTTGCAAAGTTGGGTCAAGTACTTGTCGATTGGGAGGCAGGAAGTTAGAATTTAGTGTTTGTAAAATATTAGTGGGGAGAACATTTTGTGATCCCTTTCAAAGATCGTGTGCTTTTTGTGTGCTTAGAGATATAAAATGGATGTCTGTGAGCAACAACTTGAAAGTTTGCAAGTACACAGAGGGCTCCCGAACTGAAATATTTGCATCAAATGGCCATACAGTCAGTTGGCTTAGCAGCATTTTTTTTTTAAACCAAGGATTTTGGATTTAGCCAATCAATTTGAACCAGATACTTGGATACCAAAAATCTATTAATATTAAGTTCTGAAGGTTTTGACAACATAGGACCAATTCTATTGTAATAAATATTGATATGTCATCAAGGGTATAAAAAGAAGGGGCAGTTGGATGAACACATGGCCCTCAGCTCTCGAGAGAGCTCCTCTGTGTCTCTGAGAAAGTGCTATCCAAATAACAACGGTACCGGTGCACAACGAGTTAACATTCCTAACATAAGAATCGAATGAGAAGACGCTGAACGTTCTGGAAGACTCGTAACCTGGCTGTAACTTTGAGACTAAATTCTTTTTTTTATATAAGCAGGACTTGTAATTATTGGAACAGCATTCTATTCGAATCTTGCTTTATTCAGGAATAGTTAAAAGGGATTTATTTGGTTTGTTAATAGTTTAGTTAATTTTTCTCACTGTTAGAGTTAGGTAAATAAATTGTTACTTGTTGACTTTAAAGTGAGTGTCAGGGATTTATGTAAGCACAGTTGCTGAAACCATGCCACTTTTCACTCTCCTTTTTACAGTTTATAGGGTGAGGTGCTCCTCTTTTTAAGTGTTTTGGGTTTTAATTCTCAGAGTGTGTCAACCTCCGCTTTCAAACAAACTTGAAGCAGAGTTGGTTTGGAGAACATTTGACAGAAGTGTCCAAAATTTATGAACTGTTTAGATAAAATCGATTTTAAAAATAAGCAACAACCAGTGAACACAGATTGACAATGACTGACTGACTGGCAAAAATAAGTAATTGTGATTTGAAGTGTTCCCATGTATGTATGGGTAGGATTTGGAGTGGTGAAGCGCAGATTTCATGAGAAGGAACAGAAACAGAAGTTGCTGGAAAAGATCAGGTCTGGAAACATCTGTGAAGGAAAATGAATTAACGTTTTGTGTCTAGTGATCTTTACTCAACTGTTCTGAGGGAGGGTCACCGGACCCGAAACGTTAACTATGTTTTTTGCTTAACAGATGCTGCCAGACATGCTGAGCTTTTCAAGCAACTTCTAGTTTTGTTCCTGATTTACAGCATCTGCAATTCTTGTTTTTATTCAATTACGAGGAAATTGGAACAACATTTTTAAGAAGGAAAAGCTTTTAGCAAGGGTGGGAAAGAGCAAGACTAGTTGCATTGTTTTTTTTTGAAAGTTCTAGCACAGCCTTGATGGGTGTCTGGTAGTCTCATGTGCTCTTTTTATTTTGTGAATTCATTTCCTCCAAGTTTAGTCCATTCTGCTCCCCCTACATTCTAGAAGTGTGGACTGTAAGCTTTGCTTTGCCTTGTTTATATCTTTACACATCTTCTGCAACCTTCCTAAACCACTCATGTAACTCCTGTTCAATATGGGCTGAGCTGTGAAGTCTCCTGAGAACGCTCAACTCCAATGCTCCTGTACAAGTGCTATTTCTTGTTGTTAATGTGTATTGCAGCTAAGTTTACAAGTTGCGCAGCTGGGAATGTTATTTGCCATGTCTTGTGACAGTTTGTTGTCTTCCTTCAAAGTGATGCGTGCACGTTTTCACTCCCTTTTGTTTCCCCCAAGTAAAGGCCCCAGTAGCTTAAAATGCCTTTCCTGCTCCCAAATGGTTTTGTGATACCGGCTAATGTTGCATTGCCTAATGTTAAACTTGACGACCCTCAGCTGACAGTGTGGTCTGGGGAGAGGAAACTGTTTGCAATTCTTGCTACTGAATTGTTGATTGTTACCCTGGCCATGAGGTAAGACTGTCTAGACATTATGCCTTCATTGATAGAGATAATGGGAGCTGCAGATGCTGGAGAATCCGAGATAACGAAGTGTGGAGCTGGATGAACACAGCAGGCCAAGCAGCATCTCAGGAGCACAAAAGCTGATGTTTTGGGCCTAGACCCTTCATTGGAAAAGGGGGATGGGGAGAAGGTCCTGAAATAAATAGGGAGAGAGGGGGTGGGAGATCGAAGGTGGAGAGGAGACAGACAAGTTAAAGGGGCGGGGATGGAACCTGTAGATGTGAGTATAGGTAGGGAGGGGATAGGTCAGTCCAGGAAGGACGGACAGGTCAAGGGGGTGGGGATGAGGTTAGGAGGTAGGGAATGGAGGTGCGGCTTGAGGTGGGAGGATGGGATAGCACGGCTTACTTTGGCAAGGCACTGAAATGCTGGTGATGTAATGGTAATGTCACTGGACTAGTAATCCAGAGGCTTGGGTAATGCTCTAGGGAGACCAGCTCAAAACCTCATGCCAACTGATTTGAAATTCAGTTAATAAATCTAGAACAACGTGAAGCTAGTTTTGGTGATGGTGACCATGAAAATATCATCATAATTGAAAAAATTCATCTGGTTCGTGGCTATCCTTTTAGGGAAGGAAACTGCCTGTCCTTACCCAGACAGACCCACAGCAAGGTGGTTTACTTTTAATCGCCCTCAGAAATGGCCTAACAAGCCACCCAGTTGAGAGGTGATTAGAGATGGCCAACAAATATTAGTACTAAGAGATAATGGGAACTGCAGATGCTGGAGAATCCGAGATAACAAAGTGTGGAGCTGGATGAACACAGCAGGCCAAGCAGCACCTTGGGAGCACAAAAGCTGACGTTTCGGGCCTAGACCCGAAACGTCAGCTTTTGTGCTCCTGAGATGCTGCTTGGCCTGCTGTGTTCATCCAGCTTCACACTTTGTTATCTTAAATAGTAGTACTGCTAGTGGCACTTGCATTCTGACAGAATTTTTAGAAAGCACATTATTGTTTTCAGCCATGAATGAATAGACTCAGATAGCCATTCGCCGTGGGTACAATGTTGGAAATAGTGCAGTGGCTGGAGAAAACATCTGGGAGGTGCAGGACATTGTTGGAATAGCATTGAAATGATCATCCCCTCTTGCATTTTTCCCTGTTGGTTTAACTGACCAGCGATGCTGCACCAAAAAAAGGTTTTTATTCTTGGCCAATGCTATTTTTGACAAAAATATTTCTTTCCCATCAAAAAAAAGTTCTGTTGTTAAATACACAACTGGATGAGGAGTAGGAATCTGTGAAGAATAGTTACTGGGTATTTATTGGGCTGGTAGAAGGTTTGTAGGATGTTCCTGAGGAGTTGGCATCATGACCCTTGCTTTCCATATCAACAGAACAGTCAAGATCTTGATGCAGAAAATATTATTTGAAATTTTTTGGATGAGATTAAACTTTATAGAATAATGAACTGTGAGGAGGACAGTGCAGAACCTCAAAAGGATGTTGGTGGAGTGGACAGTCAGGTGGTAGATAAAACTCTTGTGATGCACTTTGGTACAAAAAAAGTGGGGAGTCGGTAAAAATAAAAAAAAATGGTACTATTCTACAAGTTGTGCAGGAGTAGAGACCCAAGGTTGCATCTCTTATTCATTCACAGGATGAGGGCGTCGCTTGCTAGGCCAGCATTTATTCCCTATCCTTAATTGCCCAGGGGACAGTTAACAGTCAACCACATTGCTCTCAGTCTGGAGTCACATGTAGGCCAGACCAGGTAAGGATGCCAGTTTCATTCCCTAAAGGGCTTTAGTGAGCCTGATGGGTTTTTCTGACAATTGACACTGGATTGATGGTCATTATTAGTCTCTTATTCCAGATATCTATTGAATTCAAATTTCACCATCTGCCCTGGTAGGATTCGAACCCAAGTACCCTGAATGTTACCTGGGTCTCTAGATTAACAGCTATAGTACCACTAGGCCATAGCCTTCCTGTACCACTACTCCATCACCTCTTCGGTCATGAAAAGTGGCAGGACAGTTTGAAAGCCATTAAAGCGTGTAGGACTTTGAAAGTGGAAGCAGAAAGAATAAGGGCAGGGAGATTGTCATGAACCTAGAACATTGGTTGCATGTCAGATATAATGTTGAAGGAACTCAGCAGATTGGGAAACATCTTTGAAAAGAGAAACAAAGTTAAGTTTCAAGTCTGTTATAACTTCTTCAGAACTGTTCTAAAGAAGTCATACCAGACTTAAATCTATAACTCTCAATAGATGCTGCCAGATCTGCTGAGTTTCTCTAACATTCTGTGTTTGTTTCAGATTTTCCATATCTGTAGTATTTTGCTGTCACTGGTTGAATGTTAGTTGGAGTATTGTATATAGCCTTGGGTACCATGCTTATAGGAAGGATGTTTTATTCATCCATGGGAATTGGACATCACTGAGTATGCCAACATTTATTGCTATCTCAAATTGTGCAGAGGAGAGTTGAGCATCATCCATATTTCCATGTGTCTTGAGGCACTTATGGGTTAGACCAGGTAAAGACAGTGAATTTCCTTCCCTGAAGAACATTAGTGAACCAAATGGAACAAAAGCAGAAGTTGCTGGAAAAGCTCAGCAGCGTGGCAGCATCTGTGAAGAAAAAAAATCAGTTAATGTTTCGGGTCTGGTGGCCCTTCCTCTGTTTTGACATGGAGAATATGTGTAGTTCGCCTAATGTCTTTATTGAGAAAATACTAGAGCTCATTATTATAGAAGAAAGAGCAGGACACTGAGAAAAGCTTAATAGAGCAAGTCTAATGCAACCTAGTAAGCACAGTGATTTTGTGAAAAGGAAGTCATGTTTGTAAAATTTGAAAGAGTTAGTTAAAGAGGACTGGTAGATGTAGTGTAATTGGATTTCCATAAGGCATTTGGAAAGAGCTAAAGATATGATCACACAAAATTATGGGTAATGTATTAGCATGCTTTAAGGATTAATTAACGTACAGAAGACAGTCAAGATTAACGGGTCATTTTCAAATTAGAAAGAGGAAACTCATGGAGTGCTTCATAGATCAGTCCTTAGTCCTCAGTTATTTACAATATATTAATGGTTTGGGTGGGGGACAGTTTAAGACGTCCAAATTTGCTGATGATACACAAATATGTGGGAGGGTGTGTTTTGATGAGGACCTAAAGAATCTGAAAGAGCTAAAGATTAAATGAGTGGGCAAAAACTAGGCAAATAGAGTTTAAAATAGGAAATTGTGTGGTTATGCACTTTGGTAGGAAGAATCAAAAGGCAGACTATTATTTAAATAGAGACTTCAAAAAATTGGAGCACACGGATCTGGGTTTACTTATGTATGAATCACAAAATGACATCATGCTGGTGCAGCAAGTAATTAGGTAAATTAAATTTTGGCCTTTTGCTAGTGGAATAAAGTTCTAAAAATAGAGAAGCCTTGTTACAATTGTAGGGGGACATTGAGTTAAATTGTAGTACTATGTATAATTTTGACCCCTGCATTTTAGAAAAAGAATAAATGGATTTACTTGTCAATTACAGCTAAGCAGGTTAGGCCCTCATTCATTAAAGATTAGGAGAATGAGGGTGATCTTGTTCTAACATAAATAGGATGTTTTTTAAGTTAGAATAGCAAATATTCAAGAAGATCTTGAGGCAGCTTGACAGATAGATATTGAGGAATCCTATAAAGGATATAGTTACAGAGTAAAGGAACTCTCTATTAAAACGGAGGTCAAACAAATGTCTCCTCCCAGAGGGAAGTAAATGTTTGGAATCCTCTACGCGGAGCATTGTGGACATCTGATCACTAAGTATTTAAAGAGGAGTTAGGTAGATCATTGAAATTTCAGCAAGTTGAGCACTATGATAAGCTGGTACAAAACAGGAGTTGAATCCTAGAGCTGATCAGCTGGAATCCTACAGAATAGCAGCACAGGCTTGAATCACCTAATCTTGCTTCTTGTATTCTTTGAGTGCTTTGGAAAAGAAGCAAATGCGAGGTGAGCGAAAAATGTTTTCACACACCAAGTAGTTAGGGTTTAGAATGCAGTGCCTGCAAGTGTGGTGGAGGAATTCAAGAAGGCATTGTTTTTATTTAAACCATCATCCAGTGAGTAGGGTTACAGGGAAAATGTGGGACTAAGTTAAAATGCTCTGAATGCCGCTGCAGACACGATCAGTCTAATGTCACTGTCTTGCATCGTAGCAATTCTGTGATTCACCTGAATTATTATTAACATTTCTCTTTTCAGAAAAGGCCACAAATGAACATAACACCAGTGAAGACTGGACTCTTATCATGGATATCTGTGACCGTGTTGGCACTACACCAAACGGGTAAGGATGGAAAACTTGTTTTACTTATTTTCTCCAACCCTTTGGAATGAGAGGAGGGAAATTGGTTATAAGCCCCCCGCCTAATTCCCCTCCAGCAAGCCACTTGACATCATCAAAATGACAAATGCAATGTGCCAATATTGCTAACTTTGAAAGGGAATTGCAATATAACTTCCAATCATCTATGATAATTTATTCTGTTTAATTTAATTTCACTTAATGATGGCAAAATTTCACTTTTAAAATTTATGGGGAGCTGGAGCAGAACCATAGCTGATTTTTTTTTAAAAGTTGGCTGGTTTCCAGGCATCAGAGTTTGATTACCCAATGTGAAAGCTTCATTGTTCCTGTGCATCAGTGCGATGATTTTGAGTGTAATGTTAGCAACTGTCTCAATGTTGTAAGTACTTGCATACCTCATACACAATTTATCAAAATGAATTTTATTTAGCAAACTTGGTAAACTAAAAATGCCTGAGAATGTGAAAATATTAACTAAAGAGTAGAAATATTGACCAGAGTAAAGCAAGGCGATGTTTTTAGTGAGACACTGTCAAAACTTGTGGTGTTATTTCTATCTGCGTCCATGCATAATTTTGCTGACAGTTGGAGGATGCATTATTTCATTTGGGCAGGAGCCATGTAACAGCAGTCCTGCTAAAGTGCACTTCTTGTGTGCTCATTTAATGCTGTGATGGAAAATTGCTTTGCCTTCATATTATTCAGTTTTTCATTTTCTGGAACCAGCTAGCATTCTTAAGGGCTTTGTTGTAAATTAAGATGCTATAGCTGGAAGATCACTCAGTTTGATTGTTGTTTGTCCGAAGTATGCTGGAGACTAGAACCTGCCTTTTTGCATCTAGGAAGTACATAGCACCTTTATGATTTGTTTCGTGCCCTCAATGAATTGAAAGAGTCAGGCTGTGGCTTTTAGTGTATTGAATGTATATTTTGCATGCATCATTTTTGATTGGGGTTTTGTTTTCATTTCAACACAAGTAATTTTCTCCATTGCTTTAACATCAGGCCAAAAGATTGTCTGAAGGCTATTATGAAGAGAGTAAATCACAAAAATCCTCATGTGGCAATGAAGGCCTTAACGGTGAGTGAAACCAGTGCAGCGCCAACTCTTTCTTTCCTCCTGGGGAGTTCAAGGCAGTTTTCTCCTCAAAGTATGTGACTGTGTACAGAAATGTTACTCAATTGTACTGACCAGCAGTTTCTCTACTTTCCTAAATTCTGTTAAGTTGCTGGCCAACATTTATTGCCCGCCCCTAGTTGCCCTTGATATGATGGAGGTGAGCTGCCTTATTGAACCACTGTCGTCCACTTGCTGTGAATTGACCCACAATGCTGTTAAGGAGGGAATTCCAGGATTTTGACCTAGCAACAATGGAGGAAGGGCAGTATTTATCCAAGTCAGGATGGTGAGCAGCTTGGAGGGGAGCTTGCAGGTGGTGGTGTTCCCATGTATCTGCTACCCTTGTCCTTCCAGATGGAAGTGGTTGAGAGTTTGGAAGGTGCTGTCTAAGGATCTTTGGTGAATTTCTGCAGTTCATCTTGTAGATTATAAGGGATAGGATTTATAATCATCTAGAAAGAATAAATTGATTAGGGATAGTCAGCACGGTTTTGTGAAGGGAAGGTTGTGCCTCACAAAACTTATTGAGTTCTTTGAGAAGGTGACTAAACAGGTAGATGAGAGTAAACAGGTTGCGGTGTATATGGATTTCAGCAAGGCGTTCGATAAGGTTCGCTACAGTAGGCTATTGTACAAAATGCAGAGTAATGGAATTGTGGGAGGTATAGCAGTTTGGATTGGAAATTGGCTTGCTGAAAGAAGACAGAGGGTGGTAGTTGATGGGAAATGTTCATCCTGGAGAGCAGTTACTAGTGGTGTACCGCAAGTGTCGGTGTTGGGTCCACTGCTGTTTGTCATTTTTATAAATGACCTGGATGGGTTAGTAAATTTGCAGACAACACTAAGGTCGGTGGAGTTGTGGATAGTGACGAAGGATGTTGTAGGTTGCAGAGGGACATAGATAAGCTGCAGACCTGGTCTGAGAGGTGGCAAATGGAGTTTAATGCAGACAAGTGTGAGGTGATGCACTTTGGTCGGAGTAACCGGAAGGCAAAGTACTGGGCTAATGGTAAGATTCTTGGTAGTGTAGATGAGCAGAGAGATCTCGGTGTCCATGTACACAGATCCTTGAAAGTTGCCACCCAGGTTGACAGGGCTGTTAAGAAGGCATACAGTGTTTTAGCTTTTATTAATAGAGGGATCGAGTTCCGGAACCAAGAGGTTATGGTGAAGCTGTACAAAACTCTGGTGCAGCCGCACATGGAGTATTGCGTACAGTTCTGGTCACCGCATTATAAGAAGGATGTGGAAACTTTGGAAAGGGTGCAGAGGAGATTTACTAGGATGTTGCCTGTTATGGAGGGAAGCTCTTACGAGGAAAGGGTGAGGGACTTGAGGCTGTTTTCATTAGAGAGAAGAAGGTTGAGAGGTGACTTAATTGAGACATATAAAATAATCAGAGGGTTAGATAGGGTGGATGGGGAGAGCCTTTTTCCTAGGATGGTGACAGCGAGCATGAGGGGGCATAGCTTTAAATTGAGGGGTGAAAGATATAGGACAGATGTCAGAGGTAGTTTCTTTACTCAGAGTAGTAAGGGAATGGAACGCTTTGCCTGCAACGGTAGTAGATTCGCCAACTTTAAGTACATTTAAGTCATCTTTGGATAAGCATATGGACGTACATGGAATAGTGTAGGTCAGACGGGCTTGAGATCGGTATGACAGGTCGGCACAACATCGAGGGCCGAAGGGCCTGTACTGTGCCGTAATGTTCTATGTTCTATGATGCACATTGTTACTGAGGTAGTGGAGGGAGTAGATGCTTGTGGATATGGTGCCAATCAAGCGGGACGTTGTGAAAGTCTGGCTAAGAATGAGAAGCACACCTATGAATTCTGCTCTGTGAGCACATCAGAGCCATTGGGTAACATTGCAGTGATGGTTTTCCTCAGGAATGTTCACTACAGCTAGCATCCTGTATCCAACTCCATTTTAAGCTTACCAACCCAGTAATCTCAGCAGTAATGTCTGCTCATATTAAGACACTGGTGCTGTCAGAAATGTTAATAATCAATCCCTGACCCACCAGTATCTTCTCCAAACCTAACTAGAAGCTAAATTAAAAAAGATACAAGACATGGCCTCTTTCAACCATGCAATCATGATTCTCACTGTGGTGGATATCCAGGTTTGTGAAGGAGTAATCCATTGTCTGTGTTTAGAATGGAAAGTTGGAAATTCTTATTTCTGGCACACCTCCCTACTTGTCAGGTATATCTTGTCAGGAAATGGTAAACAATGAACATGGGAGGTGATGGCCGAGTGATATTATTGCTATACTGTTAAGCCAGAGACTCAGATAATGTTTTAGGGCACCAGGGTTTGAATCCTGGCTGATGGTGTAATTTGAATTCAATTTCTTAAAAATCTGGAATTAAGAATCTCATGATGACCTTGAAACTATTTTTGAATGTCAGAAAAACGCATTTGTTTCACTAATGTCCTTTAGGGAAGAAAACTACTGTCCTTACATGGTCTGGCCTACATGTGACTCCAGACTCACAGCAATGTTGTTGACTCTGAACTGCCTTGTGGGCAATTAGGGATGGGCAATAAACCCTGACCTACCCAGTGACGCCCTTGTAGAGTCATACAGCGCGGAAACAGACCCTTTGGTCCAATCGATGCATGCTGACCATATCGCCAAACCAACCTTGTCCCACCTGCCTGCTCCTGCCCCATATCCCGGCAAACGTTTCCTACTCATGTACTTATCCAAATATGTTTTAAATATTGTAACTGCATCACATCCACATCCACCAACTTCCTCTGGCAGTTCATTCCACACACTTACCAATCTCTCCCATGAATAAATATAACAGAACGAATTTTTTTAAAGTCCAAAACAATATGACGGCAGCGTAGCCAGAGGACTACACGGATGGCTGTGTTTAAATCTTATCCAGCAGTCCAATTAATTGACACTTCTGGACCTGTGTTTCTAATGTTCTTTGTAAACCCTCTTCAACCATTTCATAGCCTGCTGATCACCCTGTGCTTTCATTTTACAGTTACTAGGTGCCTGTGTCTCGAACTGTGGGAAGATTTTCCACCTAGAAATATGTTCGCGTGATTTTACAAGTGAAGTTGGAAATTTATTAAGTGTATATAATAAGGTATGTTATCTGACTTTCTTGTAATCTCTGAATAATGACAGTGATGAGTTTATAATGCAATTGCTATTACTTTTCTACTCCTTGCCCGATAAATCAAGGTGTCATATGTTTTTTCGTACAGGAAGTGTAAGAATAATAATCATAATTCCCTGGATCTTCCTGAAAACTCTGGCCATAATAATGGTGTATCTGCATCGCATGCCAGAAATTTGAAGCAATAACTGTATCAGTAATCCAGGGTACTAGGACAAAATTTCTTGGAACTCTTGTTTCATTTTGCCAAGATCCACATTCAAACCATTCAAGATTTATTGTAATAGCTGCACCTTATCAGCAGCAGTCGAGATTTTGCTTGACTCTCGCTAGTTTTCTGGCTATTTTCAGGCACATTCATGAGGAAAGATGCACAAGTAACTCACTTGTAATAATGAAGGAGTTTTGGAGTTTAACTTATTTTGCTCTCACTGTCAATTTTGTCCCCTTCGAAGTGAAAAAATTGGATTCAACAGTATATACGTATAATTGTATACTGTAGACCAAAAAAATTATGAATAGGAATAGGACTGGACTGTTGGGCCCCTCAAACCTGGTTTATGATTCATAGCTGATCTAACATTCTCATGTTCGCTTTTATGCCCTTTCCCTGTAATCCTTGATCCCCCAAGAATCTTAGTTAGCTATTTCAGCCTTAAATACACACACAGATTCTGATCCCCTGTGGCAGTGAGTTCCAAAGACACTCAACGGTCTGAGAAAAGAAATTTCTGCCTGTCTCAGTTTTAAATTGATATCCCTTTTTATATGAGAATGTTAAAAAAAGGAGCAGGAGGAGGCCATTTGGCCCATTTGAGCCTGCCCTACCATTGAGTAAGATCGTGCCTGATCTTTTCATGGACTCTGCTCTGCTTACCCACCCACCCGCGATGAGCCTTAATTCCTTTACTCTTTTCCTGAGACTATGCCCTCTGTTTCTAGTTTCTCCCCCATGAAGGGAAGCATCATCACAACATTTAACCTGTCAAACCATAACACCGTAGATACAAGGGTAGAATTAGGGCACTCAGCCCATCAAGTCAGCTCCACCATTTGGTTGTGGCTCATATTTCCGATACCCATTCTCTTGCCTTCTCCCTGTAACCATTGGGCCCCTTATCAATCAAGTACCTGTCTATTTCTGCCTTAAATACACTCAATGACTTGACCCTCACAGCCCTCTGTGGCATTGAATTCCACAGATTCACTATCTTTGAGCTGAAGAAATTCCTCCTCTCAATTCTAAAGAGTCATCCCTCCAATATGAGGCTAGACCCTTGGGCCTTTGTCTGTCTTACTACTGAAAATATCCTCTCTATCCAGGCGCCTCAGGATTCTGTAGTTTTCATCAGATCCCTCTCATCCTTCTAAACTCCACTGAACCCACAGTGCTAAACTGCAGCTCATAACACAAGCCCTTCATCCATAAGATTGTAAATTTCCTCCAACGCCAGCCTGTCTGCCCTTTAGATACAGGGCCCAAAACTACATATTTTTGCAAATGTGCAAAAATTCCATATGAAGCCTGACCAGACCCTTATACAGTCTTAGCAGTACATCTCTGCTGTTGTATTTTAGCCCCTTTGAAATGAATGCTAACATTGCATTTAACTTCCGAACTGCCAAATGTACGTTAAACTTCAGAATCCTGAACTACGTCTCCCAGATACCTTTCTGGTTTTTTCAGATTTCTGAACCTTTTCTCACTTAGAAAAAAATCTATGCCTCTATTCTTCCTACCTCATACTTTCCATTTTCCATCTGCCACTTATTTGCCACTCTCATAGTCTGTCCAAGTCCTGCACCCTCTGCACTTCATGAACTCTAACTATTTTTGTGTGATCTGCAAACTTAGCAATGATGCCCTCAGTCAATCCAGATCATTAGTTTACAGTGTAAATAGTTGTAGTCCCAACACTGACACCTGCAGAACTCCACTAGTCACCAGCTACCATCCTGAAAATGATCCCTTTAGTCACACTCTCTGCCTTTTGTCAGCCGGCCTATCTTTTATATGCCAGTACCTTTCCCCTAACACCATGGTCTCTCGTCTTATTTAGCAGCACCTTGTCAAAGGCCTTCTGGAAATGCAAATCGATCAAGTCCGCTGGCACTCCTTTGTCTAACTTGCTTGTTATTTCCTCAGAATTCTAATAGATTTGTCAGGCATGACCTCTTGATGAAGCCACACTGACTCAATCCTGTTTTACCATGCACTTCCAAGTAATCTCATCCTTAATAATCTCAAATCTTATCAATGATTGAGGTCTGGCTACCTGGCCTATAGTTTCCTGTATTCTGCCTTCCTCCCTTAAACAAAAATGTTCCATTAGCCATTTTTCAATCCTCTGGGACCCTCCCAGATTCTTGAAATGTCACCACCAATGCTCCAACAATCTCCTGAGCTTTCGACGTGAGCCTTTACTTTGCGGAGTTTATGGCTAAACCAGGAGGCATCCCTTTCATCTGAAGCTACGGTCAAAATTTTCAGTGAAATTTGATTATATAGCTTAATTTTTGTTTTGAAAAATGTATCAACCACACTGTATGATGAACTGCATCTTGCTATTTCTACCCAGGCTCATCCGAAAGTATGTGAAAAGCTGAAGGCATTGTTGATGGAATGGGTGGAGGAGTTTCAAAAGGATCCCCAGCTCAGTCTTATTGCTGCTACCATTAAAGCACTTAAAGAAGATGGTGTGTCGTTTCCTTCAATGAGCTCTCAGGTACCCATTGAATATGTTCACTAATGGAAAATGGGCATCACTGGAGAGGTCAACATTATTGTCTGTGCCTAACCCTTGGTGGCCTATTGGAGATCAAATGATAAGGGTTTGCAATGGTGCTGTTAGGTGAGGGAGTTCCAAACTTTAACCCTGCAAGAATTAACTCTCAGTGACATGAGTTTACATCTGGGTGGTGTGTATAACTCTGAGGAAAAGGTGGGTAGTAACGAGCTTGACAAGAAGAAATATGTTGATGTTTGAACACCCAAAATATGAGAGAGGCCTATTCCTGTTCCTATTTCCTATGGTCTACTATGCACAGGTTGAATCTAATTTCTTTGTTTTCAAGAAGGTCAAAATTGACATCAATGCCACTGCTGGATTAGCTATTATATCGCAGCTGTCATAGTGTGAGACAAGAGAGTCTGCCTGTAGGCTTACTGCTGTCTTGCATCTGATCTCCCTTCATGTGATGTTTAACAGGAACAGCTCCAGATCTTGTGGCTGAGCCAGGTTTTTTTCTTTTTCTTTACTGTCATCCCATGAACGATTCAATGCTGAAGACACAAGCATTTATTGCGGTTCCTTAATTTCCTTTTGAGAAGGTTGTGGTGCATTTTCTTGAACCACTGCAGTCCAAACTGCATAGGTTTCCCGTTATCCTGTGAGGAAGGAGTTTCCAGGATGTAGAACGAGTCACCGGTGAAGGAATGGTGATCTTGGTTCCAAGTCAGGGTGCAACATGACTTTTGGTGAAAACTCCGTGCTGGGTGTTTCTGTCTGCCTGTTGCTGTTGTGTTAGAGGTTGCGGGTTCGATAGCTGTTATTGAAGGTGGCTTGGTGAGTTTCTACAGGGCATCACATGGATGGTACACCACGTTGTTTGTCAGTGCTGATGATAGAAGGAGAGAATTTTAAGTGTACTGCATGGGATGCTAATCAAGCAGACTGCTTATCTTGGATAGTGTTGAACTTCGAATGTTATTGGTGCTGCACATGTCTAGTCAATTGTAGTATATTCCATCACAATCCTTGAGAATGATGTGGGCGAGGGGAAAAACACTGTACAAACTTACACTCTAATTCTTGATTAATGGTGTGATTGTACAGTACAGTACTGGATAAAGCAGTGACAGAGGTATGTAGTATGGTATGCAAGCCTAAAGGAATGTAGAGCAACCACATACTACGTTTTAATTATTTGAAGTGAGTCATCAGACCCTGATAGGGTCATGCAGGAAGTTCCCAGAATTCTGTTGAATGTTTGGAGGTTGTCAAATATAGCATCGTTTTCAAAACAAGGAAGGAACATGAATATGCTTGGCAAGTGAAGAGCAGGTAGCATTATGTTGAATGCAGGAGAGTAACTCGTGGTGAGGATCAGTGTTATGCTTAGTGAGAACTTAAACTTTGAGCTAACGGTCTAGTGTTGCAATGGCAGTGTCTCTACCTCTCGGCCAGAAGGTCTGGGTTAAGAGTGTACATTTTTAAATGTATGGGTTAACGAGAATAATGTAAGGATTTCTCAGAATTGGCTCAAGCATGGCTAATTTAATATGGCTTTGCCATAAAATACCACTTGTACGGAGCATGTAGTTTTTAGAGTCAACCATCTTAACCCAGGACATTATTGCAGGTGTTTCTCAAGATAATATCCTAGCCCAGCCATCTTCAACTGCCACATCAATTATATCATAAGATCAGAAATGGGGATATTTGCTAACGATTGTGCACTGCTCAGTACCACTTGTGATTCCTCAAGTACTAAAGCAGTCCATGATATCCAGATTTGATTTGACAAATGGCAAGTAACATTTCTGCCAAACAAGTGCCATACAATCACCATCTTCAACAAGCAAGAATCCAACCATTGTCACTTAAAATCCATTGGCGTTACCATAACTTAATACCCATGGTCAACATCCTGAGGATTACCAGGAGACCAGAAATTGGTTGGACCAGCCATATAAATGTATTTATTTGTTCATGGGATGGCTAGACCAGCAAGTATTGCCAATTCCTAACTACCTTTTAGGTATTGGCATTGCTGTTGTCTGGTGTTACAGACCAGTTGCAGATGTGTCTTACTCCCCTAATGGATATTAGAGAATCAGGGCTTTTACAAAAATCAGCAGTGGTTATGCAACAGCCATTAGGCTAGCTTTTAATTTAGATTATATTAAATTCAAGTTTCTCCATTTTGCCATTGTGGGATTTGATCCTGGAAAGTTAACTGGAGCTCTGGACGACTGGTTTAGTGGCATTATTGCTATGCCATTGTCTCCCAGAGGCTACAAGAGCAGGCCAGAGGCTAGCAATTCTGAGGCAAGTAACACATCTCCAGTCTCATCATTGCCTGCCCAAGGCACAAGATACAAATGAAGAATACGATGCAGTATTTTCCATATGTCCTAATGGGTGCAACTCCAGCAGCACTTGAGGAACTTTAAAGCATGCAGGATAAAACAACTTGCTTGATTTAGAACATAGAACATAGAACAGTACAGCACAGAACAGGCCCTTCAGCCCACGATGTTGTGCCGACCATTGATCCTCATGTATGCACCCTCAAATCTCTGTGACCATATGCATGTCCAGCAGTCTCTTAAATGTCCCCAATGACCTTGCTTCCACAACTGCTGCTGGCAACGCATTCCATGCTCTCACAACTCTGTGTAAAGAACCCACCTCTGACATCCCCTCTATACTTTCTTCCAACCAGCTTAAAACTATGACCCCTCCTGTTAGCCTTTTCTGCCCTGGGAAATAGGCTCTGGCTATCAACTCTATCTATGCCTCTCATTATCTTGTATACCTCAATTAGGTCCCCTCTCCTCCTCCTTTTCTCCGAGCTCAGTCAACCTCTCTTCATAAGATAAGCCCTTCAGTCCAGGCAGCATCCTGGTAAACCTCTGAACCCTCTCCAAAGCATCCACATCTTTCCTATAACAGGGCGACCAGAACTGGACACAGTATTCCAAGTGCGGTCTAACCAAAGTTTTATAGAGCTGCAACAAGATCTCATGACTCTTAAACTCAATCCCCCTGCTGATGAAAGCCAAAACACCATATGTTTTCTTAACAACCCTGTCCACTTGGGTGGCCATTTTAAGGGATCTTTGTATCTGCACACCAAGATCCCTCTTTTCGTCCACACTGCCACCTCATCCACCATCAAGATTCATTTCTTTAACCACCACCACGCAGTAGCATTGTACCATCTGCAAGAAGCAGTGCAGTAACTCACCAAGACTCCTTTGACAGCACCTTCTAAATCCTGTGACTTCTCCCACCTAGAAGGACCAGGGTAGTTGATGCATGGGAATATCACCACTTGCAAATTCCTCTCCAAGCCATGCACCATTCTGACTCGGAAATATATTGCTGTTTCCTGTCTGTCCTTGGGTTAAAATCTGTGAACTCTGTTCCTAGCAACACTGTGGGTATTCCTACAATGCAAGGACCACAGCGATTCAAGAAGGCAGCTCACTGACTGCCACTTAAGGGCAATCGGGGTTGGGCAATAGGCAGTTGTGATTGATTTATTGTTATATGTACCAAAGTACAGTGAAAAGCTTTGTTTATGGGCAGTGCAGGCAGATCATAGTAAGCAAGGAAGTACAGGTCAAAAAGTCTTAGAAGCAGAGATAATGGGAACTGCAGATGCTGGAGAATTCCAAGATAATAAAATGTGAGGCTGGATGAACACAGCAGGCCAAGCAGCATTACAGGAGCACAAAAGCTGACGTTTCGGGCCTAGACCCTTCATCAGAGAGGGGGATGGGGAGAGGGAACTGGGATAAATAGGGAGAGAGGGGGAGGCGGACCGAAGATGGAGAGTAAAGAAGATAGGTGGAGAGAGTGTAGGTGGGGAGGTAGGGAGGGGATAGGTCGGTCCAGAGAAGATGGACAGGTCAAGGAGGTGGGATGAGGTTAGTAGGTAGCTGGGGGTGCGGCTTGGGGTGGGAGGAAGGGATGGGTGAGAGGAAGAACCGGTTAGGGAGGCAGAGACAGGTTGGACTGGTTTTGGGATGCAGTGGGTGGGGGGGGAAGAGCTGGGCTGGTTGTGTGGTGCAGTGGGGGGAGGGGACGAACTGGGCTGGTTTAGGGATGCAGTAGGGGAAGGGGAGATTTTGAAACTGGTGAAGTCCACATTGATACCATTAGGCTGCAGGGTTCCCAGGCGGAATAGGAGTTGCTGTTCCTGCAACCTTCGGGTGGCATCATTGTGGCAGTGCAGGAGGCCCATGATGGACATGTCATCTAGAGAATGGGAGGGGGAGTGGAAATGGTTTGCGACTGGGAGGTGCAGTTGTTTGTTGCGAACTGAGCGGAGGTGTTCTGCAAAGCGGTCCCCAAGCCTCCGCTTGGTTTCCCCAATGTAGAGGAAGCCGCACCGGGTACAGTGGATGCAGTATACCACATTGGCAGATGTGCAGGTGAACCTCTGCTTAACGTGGAATGTCATCTTGGGGCCTGGGATGGGGGTGAGGGAGGAGGTGTGTGGACAAGTGTAGCATTTCCTGCGGTTGCAGGGGAAGGTGCCGGGTGTGGTGGGGTTGGAGGGCAGTGTGGAGCGAACAAGGGAGTCAGGGAGAGAGTGGTCTCTCCGGAAAGCTGACAGGGGAGGGGATGGAAAAATGTCTTGGGTGGTGGGGTCGGATTGTAAATGGCGGAAGTGTCGGAGGATAATGCGTTGTATCCGGGAGGTTGGTAGGGTGGTGTGTGAGAACGAGGGGGATCCTCTTGGGGCGGTTGTGGCGGGGGCGGGGTGTGAGGGATGTGTTGCGGGAAATACGGGAGACGCGGTCAAGGGCGTTCTCGAGCACTGTGGGGGGAAAGTTGCGGTCCTTAAAGAACTTGGACATCTGGGATGTGCGGGAGTGGAATGTCTTATCGTGGGAGCAGATGCGGCGGAGGCGGAGGAATTGGGAATAGGGGATGGAATTTTTGCAGGGGGGTGGGTGGGAGGAGGTGCATTCTAGGTAGCTGTGGGAGTCGGTAGGCTTGAAATGGACATCAGTTACAAGCTGGCTGCCTGAGATGGAGACTGAGAGGTCCAGGAAGGTGAGGGATGTGCTGGAGATGGCCCAGGTGAACTGAAGGTTGGGGTGGAAGGTGTTGGTGAAGTGGATGAACTGTTCGAGCTCCTCTGGGGAGCAAGAGGCGGCGCCGATACAGTCATCAATGTACCGGAGGAAGAGGTGGGGTTTGGGGCCTGTGTAGGTGCGGAAGAGGGACTGTTCCACGTAACCTACAAAGAGGCAGGCATAGCTGGGGCCCATGCGGGTGCCCATGGCCACCCCCTTAGTCTGTAGGAAGTGGGAGGAGTCAAAAGAGAAGTTGTTGAGTGTGAGGACGAGTTCAGCTATGCGGATGAGGGTGTCGGTGGAGGGGGACTGGTCGGGCCTGCGGGATAGGAAGAAGCGGAGGGCCTTGAGGCCATCTCCATGCGGAATGCAGGTGTACAGGGACTGGACGTCCATGGTGAATGTGAGGTGTTGGGGGCCAGGGAATGGGAGTCCCAACCCTCTTTCCACTGACCCCTTTACCCGCTTCCAACACAAGTCCTCCTCCTGGAGGCCACCCCCAGGCCTCCTACCCTCCATCGACCTCTTCATCTCCAACTGCCATCGGGACATTAACCGCCTCAACCTCTCCATCCCTCTCACCCACTCCAACCTCTCCCCCGTAGAACGGGCAGCCCTCCGCTCCCTCCGCTCCAACCCCAACCTCACCATCAAACCCGCAGACAAGGGTGGCGCAGTGGTAGTATGGCGCACTGACCTCCACATCGCCGAGGCCAGACGCCAACTCTCCGACACCACCTCCTACCGCCTCCTCGATCATGACCCCACACCCGAGCACCAAGCCATCATCTCCAACACCATTCACGACCTCATCACCACAGGGGACCTCCCACCCACAGCCTCCAACCTCATTGTTCCCCAACCCCGCACGGCCCGTTTCTATCTCCTTCCCAAAATCCACAAACCTGCCTGCCCTGGTCGACCCATCGTCTCGGCCTGTTCCTGCCCCACCGAACTCATCTCCACCTATCTGGACTCCATTTTCTCCCCTTTGGTCCAGGAACTCCCCACCTACGTCCGTGACACCACCCACGCCCTCCACCTCCTCCAGGACTTCCAATTCCCTGGCCCCCAACACCTCACATTCACCATGGACGTCCAGTCCCTGTACACCTGCATTCCGCATGGAGATGGCCTCAAGGCCCTCCGCTTCTTCCTATCCCGCAGGCCCGACCAGTCCCCCTCCACCGACACCCTCATCCGCCTAGCTGAACTCGTCCTCACACTCAACAACTTCTCTTTTGACTCCTCCCACTTCCTACAGACTAAGGGGGTGGCCATGGGCACCCGCATGGGCCCCAGCTATGCCTGCCTCTTTGTAGGTTACGTGGAACAGTCCCTCTTCCGCACCTACACAGGCCCCAAACCCCACCTCTTCCTCCGGTACATTGATGACTGTATCGGCGCCGCCTCTTGCTCCCCAGAGGAGCTCGAACAGTTCATCCACTTCACCAACACCTTCCACCCCAACCTTCAGTTCACCTGGGCCATCTCCAGCACATCCCTCACCTTCCTGGACCTCTCAGTCTCCATCTCAGGCAGCCAGCTTGTAACTGATGTCCATTTCAAGCCCACCGACTCCCACATCTACCCTCCTGCAAAAATTCCATCCCCTATTCCCAATTCCTCCGCCTCCGCCGCATCTGCTCCCACGATAAGACATTCCACTCCCGCACATCCCAGATGTCCAAGTTCTTTAAGGACCGCAACTTTCCCCCCACAGTGCTCGAGAACGCCCTTGACCGCGTCTCCCGTATTTCCCGCAACACATCTCTCACACCCCGCCCCCGCCACAACCGCCCCAAGAGGATCCCCCTCGTTCTCACACACCACCCTACCAACCTCCCGGATACAACGCATTATCCTCCGACACTTCCGCCATTTACAATCCGACCCCACCACCCAAGACATTTTTCCATCCCCTCCCCTGTCAGCTTTCCGGAGAGACCACTCTCTCCGTGACTCCCTTGTTCGCTCCACACTGCCCTCCAACCCCACCACACCCGGCACCTTCCCCTGCAACCGCAGGAAATGCTACACCTGTCCCCACACCTCCTCCCTCACCCCCATCCCAGGCCCCAAGATGACATTCCACATTAAGCAGAGGTTCACCTGCACATCTGCCAATGTGGTATACTGCATCCACTGTACCCGGTGCGGCTTCCTCTACATTGGGGAAACCAAGCGGAGGCTTGGGGACCGCTTTGCAGAACACCTCCGCTCAGTTCGCAACAAACAACTGCACCTCCCAGTCGCAAACCATTTCCACTCCCCCTCCCATTCTCTAGATGACATGTCCATCATGGGCCTCCTGCACTGCCACAATGATGCCACCCGAAGGTTGCAGGAACAGCAACTCCTATTCCGCCTGGGAACCCTGCAGCCATATGGCATCAATGTGGACTTCACCAGTTTCAAAATCTCCCCTTCCCCTACTGCATCCCTAAACCAGCCCAGTTCGTCCCCTCCCCCCACTGCACCACACAACCAGCCCAGCTCTTCCCCCCCCCACCCACTGCATCCCAAAACCAGTCCAACCTGTCTCTGCCTCCCTAACCGGTTCTTCCTCTCACCCATCCCTTCCTCCCACCCCAAGCCGCACCCCCAGCTACCTACTAACCTCATCCCACCTCCTTGACCTGTCCTTCTTCCCTGGACCGACCTATCCCCTCCCTACCTCCCCACCTGCACTCTCTCCACCTATCTTCTTTACTCTCCATCTTCGGTCCGCCTCCCCCTCTCTCCCTATTTATTCCAGTTCCCTCCCCCCATCCCCCTCTCTGATGAAGGGTCTAGGCCCGAAACGTCAGCTTTTGTGCTCCTGAGATGCTGCTTGGCCTGCTGTGTTCATCCAGCCTCACATTTTATTATCTTGGAAGTCTTAGAAGCATACAGGTTACTTTGCACAAGCCGTGCACCAGACAAGATCAGCATTTCAATTGGTTCTGCTATAAAGCAATAGTTGCGTTCCTGTGCAACATCGCTTTATAGAAAATTGTGCTACGGAAATAACAGGGGCGATTGGAAAAGCAGGATGAGGGGCAGATCACTGAAAAGCCTAATGCAAAGGATAGCACGGTTTGAATAACTGTTTAATTTATGTCTAATAATGAAATAAAAGTAAATTTAACACCTAACCTTGGGGGAAAAGAATAGTTAATCCAAAAGTGGGTGGCTGTGGTTCATTGTTTTCTGACTGACTGTTTGTTTGTTTTTTTTAAGCTAACTCCCCTAAGAAACAATATACAGTTGTTGCCGCATTCCCCTTTTTCTTCTTTCTTAAAGAAACTGTTCATAGCGTGCCAAATAAGATCTTATTCCACAAATTGCTACCCTGCTGCGTTCTGCATTGTAATCATTGTCCTCTGAGCTGCAACTGCTTGTCGGCTTCCCTCAAGATAGAAGACAAAACAAAAGTGGAAAGCTGTTGTAGTGCTGCACCCTGGACTTCATCTTCATCCCCGGTTTCCACTTACCTCTCCGTGACAAGTTGTTGTGGACCAGCAGTAGAAAGGTTTTCACAGAGGGATTCAAACAGTTCTTCAATATCCTCTCTCTCCACTTCCTCAAATCCAACTTGCTTTGCAAAACCAACACAACATTCTTTGATTCTTGGGAGCTTCCCTGCCAGATCAAAGCCTCTGAAATCTAGAAAAAAAAATCTAGAAGTTTCTGCCAAACTGCATGCAAGCAGTCCTTACTGACATCACTCCAGGCCTCCACGATAATGTCAATTACGTTCTTGATGTTAAAGCTCTTCCAAAATTGAAGAAGTGTCCTTCTCCCCCTCAGTGGCTGCAATCATCCTCTTAAATTTGCACCTTTTAAATAAGAAGCTTTAAAAGCTGCTTTTGTCCCCTGATCCATGGGTTGAAGGAGAGAGGTTGCTTCTGGGGTGTAGGAATAGCACTTTGATATTTTCAGAAAGCTCACCAATGGTGGGAGGATGGTTTGGTGCATTATACAGGATGAGAAGAACCTTGAAATATATTTTTACTTCCTGCAATATTTTCTGAAAACATCTTCTAAAACATCAACAAAAGGGCAGAAAAATATTGCACCATTGTTCAATCTCTTTTGCTTGACCTAAAGTTGATGCCTAGAGTAGACTTTCAAGGCTCGTGGGTTGGCAGAGTGGCACACCACCACATGCTTAAGCTTTGAGTCTCCACTGGCATTGGCACCCAGCAGCACTCATTTGATCCTTCGCCACCTTTAAGCCTGGAACATGTGCTTCATGCATAGAAATGTAGGTTGTTGATGGCATTCGCTTCCAGTATAAACCTGTCTCATCCAAATTGAAAATTTGATCGAAATTGTAGTCGTCTTCATCAATTAATTATTTTTACTATGGGACATATACTCCTCTGCGTGCTGATGGAATTGAATTATAGCTAATGTAAGTTCACATCTCAGAAATAGTGTCCCCTATTTGTCCGTCATGTTATAGTAAATTTGCATTGCCAGTATGCATGTTATAGCAGAACTGACTGTATTTGAGGCTAGAGAATCCATTCATCGGCCTAATAACATCTGGGAAGCAGCTGTTCCTGAATCTGCTTGTGTATGTGTTCAGGCATCTGCCTGATAGAGGTTGTAGGAGATCATTGTGGCATACGATGGGTCTTTGATAAAGTTGGCAACTTTTCCGCGGCAGTGAGCCGTGTAAATGGAAGGTTGGCTTCTGTGATGGTCTAGGCTGTGCTCACCACCTTCAGTAATTTATTACGTCCTGGGCAGAGCAGTTGCCGTACTGGGCAGTTATGCACCTGGACAGTATGCTTTTAATGGTGCATCTGTAGAAGTTGGTGAGGGTCCTTATCACGCCAAATTTCCTGAGCCACCTGAAGAAGAAGAGGCATTGTTGTGCCTTCTTGACTGCCGCATCTGTGTGGAAAGTCCGGCACAGGTTGTCTGTTATCGTCATTCCAAGGAACTCGACGCTTGCCACCCTTTCCGCCTCAGCTCTGTTGATGTAGATGGGGGTGTGTCCTCCTCCTTTTTCACTGAAATTAGTGATCAGTTCTTTAGTTGTGCCGATTGTTGAGACAAGTTGTTTTCATTGCGCCACGTCAGCAAGCCCTCTATCTTCCTTCTATATTTTGACCTGTCATTGTTAGATATCTTAAACCACTGACAGCTTATAAAGAAATAATTTTTAAAAACACACAGATGTACTAAAATGTACAATGCAATACCCGTTGTGCTTATCCAGTGGAAACTGAACAATAAGATTTGGTGAGGTTGGGGAGAAAGGCCGAATAAAACGCAAATTGTTGAATAGTGAGAGACAAAGGTACTGTGAAGGACAGGAATATGAAAATTAAAAAGATGCAGTGAGGATTCATGCATCAATTGTGCACCCTCTCTGCTAAAATTTCCACAATTTTCCTCGCTATAGAACAAAACCCTTCCTACCCAAAGACCATAAATCTTAGGAATAGAAGTAGGCCATTCATGCAATTGAGTCTGCTCCACTATTCAATGAGATCATGGTTGATCTGATAATCCTCAACTCCACTTTCCTACCTTTTCCCCAAAACTCTTGAAACCCTTTCTGAATAAAAATCTGTCCATGCTGAGTAACCTAGCCTCAATAGTCCTCTGTAAAGAATTCCACAGATTCATGACCCTCTGAGGGAAGAAATCCCACCCCCCCCCCCCCCACCCCCTTCATTCCTTAAATATGCAGCTCCTGATTCTGAGATTATGTCTTCTGACTCTAGATTGTACCACAGAAGGAAAATGCCTTTCCATGTTCATTGTGTCAAGTTCCTTTAGAGTTGTGTATATTTCAACAAGGTTGCCTTCTGAACTCCAGTGAATACAAGCTCAATCTACTCAAACTGCCCTTATAAGACAATCCCACCATACTTGGAATAAACCTTGTCAACCTTCTCTGGACTTCCTCTAATGCCTTTTAGATAAGGGATCCAAAACAGTATTCCAGCCGTGGTCTGACTAAAGCCTTGTACAGTTTTAGCAAAGCCTCCTTCATTTTAAACTCCATTCCCTTTGAAACAAAGGCCAACAGAGGGACCCCAGTTGGATTGACACAGACAATGAATTTTGGTGAAATGCAAGTGTTCAATTTCTTTTAAACAGAGCCAGAGCACTTCAAATTCATCTAAAGACAGCATAACAGCAGCAAGTAGAAGTACTGAAGATGTTGATCTAGCTAAAGGTAAGGAATAAGATCATAATGTGACTATTTTGCATTTTTATAATTTGTGGGCTGAGCATTTTTACATAAGCATGTCAGAACTTGATTCTAAGTTTGCTTTTAAAAAATAAAGGTCAAGATTTGACTCTGTATTGGCAGACAAAATGGGGAAGAGACAGAAACCTGATTATTGAAAGATTTACTGTTTTAGTGCTACTGTCTGTATTTGAGAGTTAATCCAGTGAGTAACTGCCAATTTAAACCAGTGACGACTTGTTTTTGCCCCACCTTTTTGTGTGTCTGGTTAGTGGATCACATGCAAAAGGTGGTCGGGGTTGGCAGGGGTGGAGGAAGAGGGGTGTGGAAGACATTAGAAATCAGTTGCGTTTCTGATTCCTAGGGATCAGATGTGGAAATGTGTGCAGTGTGCTCCCCATGTTTAAAAATAAGCTGCTGAAATTTCCTTATGCAGTTCATATGTGAATAATAGGAATTGTTTTGGAGTTCGACCACACCTGGTACAGAATAGTTCTGATGAATCATCACCTTGACTTGAAATGCTAGCTCTTTTTTTTGGTTTGGACAGATGTCTGATCTGCTGAGTACGTACAGTAACTTTGTTTTTATCTTGAGCTGCTACACACTGAACCAGTCTGCTCTGGGAGTTGTGTCCAAATCTGACTTGGATTCAAACCCACTTCATGACAGAATGGTTCTACACAGAATTACACTTTGGGTTCATTGGTCAGGAAACACGCCTTGGCTCTGTATTCGTTAGTACCCTTGGCTTGCTAAAATCTACTGATCTAAGATTGAAAGTTATTAATACAGCTTGCACCTACTGCTTTTTGTTGAAAAGAGTTCCACACTATGATTCTATATACTTATACGATTCTTTGCATCGAGCCGTATTTCCTTATTTCTTTCTTGAATGACCTGGCTCTAATTTCCAGAGTTAACCTGCCTTCAATTCCTCCACAGGTGGAAAATATTTCCCTCTATTTGCCTCCATTCGGAATCCTAAAAATCTGAACTGCAGGGAACACCAGATCAGATCAGTTTATGTCAACCCAGCTCTCATAATTTAACCCTTTTGAGCTCTGGTAACATTCTAGAGACTCTGTATTCAAGGAATATGTCTGTGAAGTTGTATTCTCAGAATTGAACACTGTGTGTACTCCTCCAGAGGCATAGAAAAGCAATATGCAGAAAGTGGCCATTTGACTTGCCATGCCTGTGCTGGGATTTAGATTAGATTAGACTAGATTCCCTACAGTTTGGAAACAGCCCCTTCGGCCCAACAAGTCCACACCGCCCCTTGAAGAATCCCACCCAGACCCATCCCCCTATAACCCACACACCCCTGAACACTATGGGCAATTTAGCATGGCCGATCCACCTAACCTGCACACCTTTGGACTGTGGGATGAAACCGGAGCACCCAGAGGAAACCCTATCTGGCTTGGTCTAACTTGGGCTTTGCTTAGCTTTAATGAAACAAAGGAACTTAGAAACAGGACTCTGCCACACCATTCAATATAATCATGGATGATCAAACGCTTCAATGTTTTTTACTCACCCCACCCCTATAACTCTGTTCACTTATGTTCAGAAATCTATCAATATCTACCTTAAACATACTCGGACTTCCCTTTTGTATACCAACCTTCCAGACAGTGTTCCATGAGCCTTTTGGATTTTTTTAATATGCCTGAATACTGCATTTCAGTGATTTGTGTGCATAGCCCCTTCAGCCTTTAAGATAAAGGGGTACACCTTGGCCCAGGTGGGAAAGCGTCTATAGCCTTGTTGAGAGCTCAGTGAGTGTGGCACTTTGTCTGAAGGATGCGCTTTGCAACACGGACCAGCATCAGGGCCCTGAGATAGTGTTATTTTTCTGTTTCACTTCAGCTAGCAATAACGCTACATCCTCCAAAATCTGGCATGTGCCTTAGCAGTCGAACCCTCCCTACATTCAACAAGAGCTTTAGGACATCTGTGTGCTTTCAAATTGAGGAAAATAGTTATCCGGTTGCTCTTGAGAAATTAGTTTCAAAGACTGATGGGATCAAAAAATGTAATTCAGTCAAAACTTTAAAATTATGCACTCTGTCTTTGTCTTTGTTTTTACATATGTGGCGTAATAAATCTTTTTGATCCCACTTATGATGCAAATTGTCTAAGCTTTACATGCTATATTTATCTACCCAAGTGCTTCCCAAACCTAATCCCACTATGAGCCCATTTTGAGGTTTGGGAGTTGTTGTGATCTCTTGGTGAGGGAATGAGTACTACGGGTGGAGATACTGGGGTGGCACGTTGGCACAGTAGTTAGCACTGCTGCCTCACAGCGCCGGGGACCCGGGTTCAATTCCAGCCTTGGGTGACTGTCTGTCTGTGTAGGGTTTGCATCTTCTCCCCGTGTCTGTGTGGGTTTTCTCGGGTTTCCTCCCACAGTCCAAAGATGTGCAGGTTAGGTGGATTGGCCATGCTAAATTGCCTGTAGTGTTCAGGGAGGTGTAGATTAGATGTGAGTTTGCTCGCTGAGCTGGAAGGTTAGTTTTCAGACGTTTCGTCACCATTCTAGGTAACATCATCAGTGAGCCTCCGACGAAGTGCTGGTGTTATGTCCCGCTTTCTATTTATCTGGTTAGGTTTCCTTGGGTTGGTGATGTCATTTTCTGTTCTTTTTCTGAGAGGGTGGTAGACGGGCTCCAAATCAATGTGTTTGTTGATGGAGTTCCGGGTGGAATGCACGAGAATTCCTAGAAGCATGGCATTCCAACTAGAATTCCATCAACAAACACATTGATTTGGAGCCTGTCTACCACCCTCTCAGAAAAAGAACAGGAAATGACATCTCCAACCCAAGGAAACATAAACAGATAAATAGAAAGCGGGACATAACACCAGCGCTTTGTCAGAGGCTCACTGATGATGTTACCTAGAATGGTGTCGAAACGTCTGAAAACTAACCTTCCAGCTCAGCGAGCAAACTCACATCCAGAACCTCAACCTGAGCTACAAATCTTCTCAAAACTCGCTAGGTGTAGATTAGGTGGGTTATAGGGGAATGGGTCCGCGTGGGATGCTCTGAGGGTCGGTGTGGACTTGTTGGGCTGAAGGGCCTGTTTCCACACTCTGTGGGGATTCTATGACCTTTTCAAACGTTGGGCTGGAAGTTTTCAGTCACTGCCATGGAGCTTGGATCCCAGCATTTTAGTTAGTGATCCCACTTGGGGTCCCAGCCTTTACTTTGGAGAAGCCTGACCTACAGTCAGTTGAAGTGCTGCAGTAACACCACTGGTTGGGAGTGTGTAATTACACTGTGACATATTTACATGGACAATTCCCTGTCAAAAATATGTATAATGGAGGGGATTTATGGTGGGAAAGGTGTGTGCAGTATATCCCTTTCCACTATGAACTTAATATGTACAATACAAAATTGTTAATCTGGTATGAGGTGCTATTACAGAAAATTGCTTTAACTAAACAAAGGTGTAATTAATTGAGATAACACGATGTGAAGCTGGATGATCACAGCAGACCAAGCAGCATCAGAGGAGCAGGAAAGCTTGACACTTTGGCTTGGGACCCTGCTTCAGAAATGAGGGAGGGGAAGGGGATTCTGAAATAAATAAGGAGACGGGGAGGAGGCAGATAGGGTGAGAGGAGACAGACAGGTCAAAGAGGCGGGGTTAGAGCCAGTGAAGGTGCATGTTTTGGGGAGTTAAGGGAGGGATAGGTCAGTCCAGGGAGAATGGACAGGTCAGGGGGGTGGGATGAAGTCAGTGGGTAGGGGATTGGGGTGGGGCCTGAGGTGGGAGGAATGGTTAGGCAGGCAGGGACGAGCTGGGCTGGTTTTGGTGTGTGTTTGGGGGGAGGGAGATTTTGAAGCTTGTGATGTCCACATTGATACCCTTGGGCTGCTGATTTTCCCAAGAGGAATATGAGATGCTGTTCCTGTATCTTTCGGGTGGCGTTATTGTGGCAAGGCAGGAGGCCCAGGATGAGCATGTCGTCCAAGGAGTAGGGTTGGGGGCTGGTGGACGTTGAAATGGTTCGCGACTGGGAGGTGTAGTTGTTTGTTGTGAACTGAGCATAAGTGTTCTGCAAAGCGGTCCTGAAGCCCCCGCTTTGGACAACACCTGCACTCAGTTCGCAACAAACAACTACACCTCCCAGTCGTGAACCCCCCCCCCCCCCCCGCAACTCCTCGGACGACATGTCCATCCTGGGCCCCCTGCATTGCCACAATGACGCTACCCAAAAGATGCAGGAACAGCATCTCCTATTCCGTTTGGGAACTCAGCAGCCCAAGGGTATCAATGGACTTCACAAGCTTCAAAATCTCCCCTCCCCGGCCACATGCCAAAACTAGCCCAGCTAGTCCCCGCCTCCCTAACCATTCCACCCACCCCCAAGCCCTACCCACTGACCTCATCCTGCCCCCCTGCCCTGTCCGTGCTCCCTGGACTGACCTATCCCCCCCTTAACTCCCCACCTACATTCACCTTCACTGGCTCCAACCCTGCCTCTTTGACCTGTCTGTCTCCTCTCACCCCATCCTCTCCTTTTATGCATCTTCTATCTGCCTCCCCCTATTTATTTCAAAATCCCCTTTCCCTCCCCCATTTCTGAAGAAGGGTCCCAAGCCGAAATGTCAAGCTTTCCTGCTGCTTGGCCTGCTGTGTTCATCCAGCTTCACGCTGTGTTATCTCAGATTCTCCAGCACCGGCAGTTCCTACTATCTGTGTAATTAATTGAGTTTGTTTTCGAGGATGAGTATTTTTTTAAACGAAAAAGCTCAGTGGAGTAGCAGGTCACGTGTCACAAAATAATCAGAATATTTCTGTTGGCTTTCCAGCTATTGAGCTGTCCTTACAGGAGCAAAAACAGCAACAGACAGAAACTAAGTCCCTGTACCCATCAACAGAAAGTGCTCCAAACAACCATAGAACTGAAATACGCATGGTTCGTGCCCTGTATGACTTTGAGGCTGTAGAAGACAATGAGCTTACTTTTAAAGCTGGCGAAATTATCACCATTTTAGATGACAGGTAGGTTGGAAATGAATCAATTTGTCAAGCTTGTGAATGTCTCTTCCCCCGCCCCCCTTGAAGTTGGGTCAGTTTCCCAGTATCAAATTGCACCTGTATGGATCCTTCCCAGCAAGTTAGCAGCTCTGCAGAATTGTACAGAACGAAAGGAGATCGTTTGTCTCCTCATGTTGGCCTTAGAGCTGTCCAGTTGAGTTTGCTTAACTGTGATCTTGTACTCGAGTAGAAGAGGAGGAGGCAAGATATCACAAGTGATTGTTCACAAACTCATAAAGGCTGAAAGAGTGAAGCTACTAATCACAGATTTTTACCTCTAGGGTTGAAACATTCCTTAGATAAGAACTAGCGGCATTATGGTGTAACGGAGTATAATAGCCTAGGTTCCAGAAGTTGTTGACTCTTAATAATCTGTGGTGTCTCAGAAGGAGGTGAAATGCACTCCTGTGATCGGAATACCTGAGAAAGCAGCACAGGAAGGCATTAATGAAAGGGAGTCTTCTCAGAGGTAGACAATCTAAAACTACCTCACTTTCTGAGGCACAGTAGCTTTACACATCAGCTTCAGTGAAGAACTCTGCAGAAGTGTGCCAAACAGAAATCAAAAAGCTGTATATCTCAGCCCAAAAAAAATTCAGAACCTTCTATCTGAAAGCTATTTGCCTTGTGTTCTCATAAAATTCTCCCAGTGTAAAGAAAACCCCAATTCAAGAAGTATTCCTCTTGCATTGTGTTTTAGAAGAAGTAGTTAGAAATTAATCATTCAACTCCCCTTAGACACACACAAACCCAAACGCTTGAAAGGGCCTCAAAGGACCACCAGGTCAAATTCAAAAAGTATATATTTTTAATACAGTTTATGTTATGTTTCAAATCTTAACAGTGCAGAAGCTGAATTAAGATTTCAATAAAATATAACACAAGTATTTCTATTGTAACAAAAATGTCCTGATTTCCAGACTTATGAGGTTATTGTATGTCTTGCTATCTGTCTTGTTTAGTGACCCCAACTGGTGGAGAGGAGAGACGAAAAGAGGAGTTGGACTTTTTCCTTCAAACTTTGTATCGACCAGTCTGAATGCAGAGCCTGAACCTGGTAAGTGAAACCAACTTGTGTTAAGACAGTTGTTTGGTGTCTTCAAATGCTTTATGTGGAGGACAGTATGAAGTACTGATTGACTGTATGATGTACTGATTAACAGTTGGCAATGAGTGCTGCTCCTCTGGTTAGGATAACAGTGAAACCTCACTCTGAAAGACTGCTTGTACTGAGAAATTTTTGTGTGATGGGTGCTTTGATTTCAGTGAGTTCTTCATGCCAAAAGTATTGAAAAAACTTATCTGAAAGTAGTGAAGGTAAAACCCTTGGAATTTTAAGAATTAAGAATAGGCCATATACTCCCTGCGAGCCTGCCGTGCCTTTCTCTAAGTTAATTGCTGATTTTCTCACCTCCACTTGCATGCCCTATTATCACATCTATCAATTTTCTTAGTGCACAAAAATCTTATCACTGCGTGTTAAATATACTCTGAAATCCTAATTTGCTCAACCCTTGAGTAAAGAAATTATTTTGGATCAGGAATGGTGCAGGAATCTGTTTGTTTGTTTTCTAAGTAAATCAACTGGGGTGGGGAACAAAAATGCAATAATTGACCAATGCATAACCGCTGTAAGGAAGCAGGGGCAAAAAGGATGGAGTTTCCACTCCTAGTTACAATCAGATGACCCTTTGCCTCATGCTTAGCTGTGATATTACCCTATTTTCTACCTTAAATTCGGACGCGATCAACATGCAATTGCCTGTAAACTTGTACTGTTCTAAAATATCTCTGCTTATATTCCAAACACGCAAGTTCCATGCATCCTTCACCCATGTACTTGCTGGTATATGTTGACTCCTGCTGAAACAATGCCCTTTCCTTCCTTTTGAAAATACAGGATGAGAATTTTTCTGAGAGAACAAGGTGGTCCTCTGATACTACTTGGCCTGCTGTGTTCATCCAGCTCTACACCTTGTCATATGAGAATTTTTTTTAAAGTCTTCATTTTCCCATTCCTGAACATTGCCTTTTCCTTGTCACATAACCACCTGCTCGTGCTACCCTGGCCTCTTGATAATAAGTTTTAATTGATCCACCACTGATGGCTGTACCATTGGCCAAACTCCGGAATCTTATCCCTAAATCACCGCATCCCCCCTCATTATGTAAGATGTTCCTTTTATAAAACTGTCTTTTTGAACATCAGTCCTGACATCTTGTGTGTTACATTTTGTCTGACGCTTGAAAGGGCCTCAAAAGGTTTCATATTTAAGGAGCACTATCCTATTTTGGGGAAGGATATCTGCCTGGCCTACATGTGACTGTAGACTCTCAGCTCTGATGAAAGCTGCTCAGTTCAAGGACAGTAAATGCCACCTGAGCCAATGACACCCACATCCCATGAATGAGTACAAAAAAAAGTTGCTGTTGAATGTGGCAAAGATGCACAAAAAATAGCAACAGTAATAGGATATAGTCTATCTGTCCTGATGCTGTAATTAAGACAGGACATGTGTTCAACACAGACTCAGAGACACTGTTTTATTTCTTTTCTTGCCATCTTTCTGTTTCCCTGACTTTCTTGCTGTATCTTTCTTGCCTGCTTTACTTACCTTGCTTTCTCTTTCTGTGCTCCCCTCCCTCTCCCCTTCTGTTAGTGTATTTAATGATGGGGCATTCATGATGCTATTGGTAGGGAGTTCCAAAGATACACAACCCTTTTGAGTGAAATAATTTCTCTTCATCTCAGTCCAAATTGTTCCTCCTATCCTGAGACTGCCCCTGTGTTTGAGATTCCCTGACAAGTGGATACAATCTATCTTATCAAGCCTCTTTAGAATCTTTTAAACTTCAATGAGTTTTCCTTTCATTTTTGTAAACTCTGGAGATTATAGACCCTGGTTTCCTCAGTCTGTCAATGTTGGGAAATTCTGTCATCCTAGGGAGCAATCCATTGAACCTTCACTGTACCATTCTAATACAAGTATATTCTTTTAAAGTTGGAGACCAAAGCTGTACACAGTTTGCCAGATGTGATGTCACCAATACCCTGTGCAATTGTAGAAATATTTCTTTGTTCCCTAAAATCATTTCCTTGTGATAAAAGCCAAGTCTGCATTTGCCTTCCTAATTTATTGCCTGTACCTTCATGCAGCTATGTCTTCAGTTGGTAGGAGTCACATGGTTTTTCACTTGTTTCAACTTGTCATGTTCAGGTCACTTTTAGCATCGTCAAGGCCATCATTGTACATATCTCGTGAAATGCAGTCTGGAAACAAAATATTGTGACGCTGGAAATCTGAAAGAGAAACAGAAAATGCTGCATAGAGTCAGCAGGCCAGTTTTTACCTGTAGAGTTAGAGACAGAGGCAGAAACAGAGGCTAGAAGTTTTGGGTTGAGAAACTGAGTCATCCAAGTTCTGATTAAAAGGTCATCAACTGAAACAGTAACTCTGTTCCTCCTTCCAAGGATGTTGCCAGGCCCAATATTTCCAATATTTACTACTTTAGTTTTAAGAAATGCCATGTTAGTGACTGATACCCAAGTTTCTAAAGTCATTCTGTTTTTGGGAAATATTTTTTGAGCTTTGGTCCAAGTGGTGTGAAATGTCATGATTTGTTGCACCTGTTACATAATTAAACAAAACGGCAGAGAAAGCTGTAGTGTGTCTGTGTGTCCGTTTGGCAGAACATTGGACAGAATTCCAAATAACAGTTTAATCAGTGCTGTTGCTGATAACTTGACAAGCAGCTCCAGCTTTGCTTGTAACTTATGGTGTCAACTCGTGCCAGTAGTTGGATTACTGCCTAGCAGCTTTCCTCTTTCCCCCATTTCCTGCACATCCCACTTCTGTGTTTGCCTTGCAAGTAGTACTGGAGTAAGTGACGCAGCTTCTAGTAGATGGGCGCAGTTTGAGTGAATTACACTGGAGGACAGAGGAAGCTGTTCAGTACCAACAGTCACAGGATAGGTTTGGATGAACATAACTGTCCAGTCTGTTCACAACAGCTCAGACACCAATCCTGCACCCCTTGGGTTTGCGTTTCTAACTATTCCTTAATTACACAGTGACCAGATTGTAACTGTCCCCTTTGGTTATCCAAAGCAGCTGCTTGAGATTCTGTGTAAAGAACTAGTTCCTGCTCCCATGCACTTTATTCCTGCAATATTGTGTGTGCAGAGCAATATTTACTTTGGAATGAGGTTTTTAAAATTCATTTCTGGGACACGGGCGTCTCTGGTTGGCCAGCATTTATTGCTCATCCCTAGTTGCCCTTTGAAGGTGGTGGTGAGCTGCCTTCTTGAACTGCTGCAGTCCACCAGTCCATTGTGGGTTGACCCCCAATGCCATTAGGGAGGGAATTCCAGGATTTTGACCCAGCGACAGTCAAGGAACGGTGATGTATTTCAAGTCAGATGGTGAATGGCTTGGAGGAAAACTTGAAGATAATGTTCCCATATATCTGCTGCCCTTGTCCTTCTAGATGGAAATGGTCATGGGTTTGGAAAATGCTGTCTGAGGATCTTGGAAATTCTGCGGTGTATTTTGTAGATAGTACACACTGCTACTACTGAGCATCGGGGGGTGGTGGGGTGGTGGTGTGGAATGAGTGGATGTAGCGCCAGTCAAGCAAGCTGCTTTGTCCTGGATGGTGTCATGCTGCTTGAGTGTTGTTGGAGCTGCACTCATCAGGCAAGTGGGGAGTATTCCATCACAGTCAAGACTTGTGCTTTTATAGGTGGTGAACAGGCTTTGAAAAGTCAGAAGGTGAGTTATTCCCTGCAGTATTCCTAGCTTCTGACCTGCTCTTTTAGCTAATTTATGTGGTGAGCCCAGTTGAGTTTCTGGTCAATGATAAACCCCCAGGATGTTGATAGTAGAGGATTCAGTGATGGTAACACCGGTAAATGCCAAGGGACCGTGGTAAGATAATCTCTTATTGGTGATGGTCATAGCTTGCATTTGTTGGCACAAATGTTGCTTGTCAGCCCAAGCCTGGATAATGTCCAGATCTTGTTGCATTTGAACATGGACTGCTTCAGTAACAGAGGAGTTGCAAATAGTGCTGAACATTGTGCAATCATCAGTGAACATCCCCACTTCTGACCTTATGATGGAGGAAGGTCATTGATGAAGCAGTTGAAGATGGTTGGGCCAAGGACAACATCCTGAGGAATTCCTGCAGAGATGTTCTGGAGCTGAGATAACCAACCTCCAACAATCAAGACAATCTTCCTGTGTGTCAGTTATGACCCTAGCCACTGGAGAGTTTGCCCCCGATACCCATTGACTCTAACTTTGCTATGGATCCTTGATGCCACATCTGGTCGAATGCAGCCGTGAGGTCATGGGCTGTCACTGTCACCTCTGGAGTTCGGCTCTTTTGTGCATGTTTGAACCAAAGCTATAATGCGGTCAGGCGCAAAGTGGTTCTGGAAGCACCCAAACTGTGCATTACAGAGCAGTTTTTTGCTGAGCAGGTGCTGCTTGATAGCACTGTTGATAACACCTTCCATCATTTTACTGATGGGGCGGTAATTGGCCGGGTTGGATTTGTGCTGCTTTGTGTACAGGACATACTTGGGCAATTTTCCACATTGTCGATTAGACCCCATGTGGTAACTGTACTGGAACAGCTTGGCTAGGGAGTGGCAAATTCTGGAGCACAGGTCTTCAGTATGGAGTGTTGTTAGGGCCAGTCGCCTTTGCAGTATCCAGTGTCTCCAAACATGCCTTGATAACGTGTGGAGTGAATCAAATTGACTGAACTGATATCTGTAATGCTGGGGACCACTGGAGAGGCCGAGATGGATCATCCACTTGGCACTTCTGGCTGAAGATAGCTGCAATTGCTTCAGGCTTACCCTTTGCCCTGATGTGCTGGGCTTCTCCATCTTTGAGGATGGGGATATGTGTGGAGTCGCCTCCTGCACTGAGTTGTTTAATTGTCCACCACCATTCACGACTTGATGTGGCAGGACTGCAGACCTTAGATCTGATCTGTTTGTTTTGGGATTGCTTAGCTCTGTTTATCACTTGCTGCTTGTGATGTTTGGTGTGTAAATAGTCCTATTTGGTGGCTTTACCAGGCTGACGACTCATCCTCAGGGATGCCTGGTGCTGCAACTGGTATGCCCTCTCACACTCTGCCATTGAACCACGATTGATCTCCTGTCTTGATAGTCATGGCTGAATGGGGGATATGCTGGGCCATGCAGATACAGATTATGCTGGAGTACAGTTCTGCTGTTGATGGCCCGCAGTGTCTCCTGGATGCTCAGTCTTTAGTTGCTTGATCGGTGCGAAGTCTGTCCCATTTAGCATGATGATAGTGCCACACAACACGATGGAGTTTCTTCTCAATGCGAAGGCAGGATTTTGTCTCCAAAAGGACTGTGTGGTGGTCGTTTTTACTGATGTTTTCATGGACAGGTGCAACTACAGCTGGCAGATTGGTAAGGATGAGGTCAAGTATGTTTTTTTTTCTCTCACTGGTTCCCTCACCACCTGCCGCAGACCCAGTCTAGCAGCTATGTCTGTTAGGACCCGACCACCTCAAGCAATCGTGATGCTGCCCAGCACTCTTGGTGGTGGATGTTGAAATCCACCACCCAGAATACATTTTGTGCCCTTGCCATCCTCAGTGCTTCCTCCAAATGTTATTAACATGGGAGAAGTACCAATTCATCAGCAGAGGGAGGATGGTATGTGGCAATCAGCAGGAGGTTTCCTTGCCCATGTTTAACCTGAAACCATGAGACTTCACAGGGTCCAGAGTCCGTATTGAGGACTTGCAGAGCAACCCCCTCCTGCCTGTATACCCCTGTGCCACCACCTCCACTGGGTCTGTCCTGCCAACTGGACAGGACATATCCAGGGATGGTGATGGTGGTGTCTGGGATATTGTCTATAAGGTATGATTCTGTGAGTATGACTGTGTTAAGCTGTTGCTTAACTTGTGTGTAAGTCAGTTCTTCTAATTTTGGCACTAACCCCCAGATGTTAACGAGGAGGACTTTGCAGGGTTATCTTTTGTGGCCTAGGTCGATGCTAGGTGATCCATCTGGTTTCATTTGTTCGAGACTTGGTACGATTGTACTTGGCAGCAGATGATACAACTGACTGGCTTGCTAGGCCATTTTAGAGGGCAGTTGAGAGTCACCACATTTCTGTGGGTCTAGAGTCTTGTATAGGCCAGACCAGGTGGGGATGGTGGATTTCCTCCCCTGATGGACATCAGTGAACCAGATGATGGGTTTTTCTGACAGTCTACAGTGGTTTCATGGTGATTAGTAGATTCTTAATTCCATAATTTATTTTTATTATTGATTTCAAATTCCACCATCTACCATGGATGGTTGGATTCGAACTTGGGTCCCCAGAACATTAGCTGAGTTTCTGGACTAACCTAGCGAAATATATCTAGACCATCACCTACCCCTTATTTCTTGTCCCAGAAAATTTTAAATGTGTTTAGAATAATTTTTTTTCTGTAAGAAATATGGATAAATGACAAGGTAGTTCCTGCTCGAGTAGATAATAAAATGTGAGGCTGGATGAACACAGCAGGCCAAGCAGCATCTCAGGAGCACATTAGCTGACGTTTCGGGCCTGGACCCTTCTTCAGAGAGGGGGATGGGGAGAGGGAACTGGAATAAATAGGGAGAGAGGGGGAGGCGGACCGAAGATGGAGAGTAAAGAAGATAGGTGGAGAGAGTATAGGTGGGGAGGTAGGGAGGGGATAGGTCAGTCCAGGGCCCGGTTGAAGAAGTAGGCATGGAGGCGAAGACGGCGGAAAAACTGCTCTATGTCCAACCGTGACTGGTTTGCAGTTTTTCGGCCGTCTTCGCCTCCATGCCTACTTCTTCAACCGGGCCCTGGACTGACCTATCCCCTCCCTACCTCCCCACCTATACTCTCTCCACCTATCTTCTTTACTCTCCATCTTTGGTCCGCCTCCCCCTCTCTCCCTATTTATTCCAGTTCCCTCTCCCCATCCCCCTCTCTGAAGAAGGGTCCAGGCCCGAAACGTCAGCTTTTGTGCTCCTGAGATGCTGCTTGGCCTGCTGTGTTCATCCAGCCTCACATTTTATTATCTTGGAATTCTCCAGCATCTGCAGTTCCCATTATCTCTCTCCTGCTCGAGTAGAACTGTTTTCCTGCTTCCCTCTCCAGCCGGTTAGGAAGTGCAACATTGTTCAGTTAACAGCTTACACATGGAATTTCCCATTGTGTGTTTGTTACTGGTCATTCAGGTTTTTGTCGATTTTTGTGCTGCGGTGGGGAAATATTTTAAGTGTTTATAATTTGAGATGGTTCCAGATCTGCAAGTTCAAGAGATTCTGTTTTTGAATCTTTTTGTCCTTTCAAAGTGAATAATTTGAAAGGGTAATGAGGTATTATTAGTAAACTACCTTAGCTAATGAACGGGAGGAACATCAGAGGGCATGCCTGAAAACAAAAAAATGCTGGAAATGACAGTGGGCCAGGTAGTGTCCATGGAGAGAGCAATGTACCGTTTTGAGTCTAGATGACTCTTAATCAGAGCTGCCTGACCTGCTCTGACTTCCAGCACTTTGTTTTCAGTACAGATTCCAGCATCTGCAGTAATTTCCTCCCAAAAAGCAGGACACCACAGAAAGAGGCCATTTGAGCCAGTTGTTTTGAGGAACAGTAGAGCCAGTGCCACTGCCTGACTCACTATGCATCAGTGCTGACTGATGAGGAAGAAAACTTTGTAACTATTCGTTCTTTGCTCTGTATCTCTGCTTATACAAGTACCCTTTCGAATACAGAAATGTGCACAGCTTTAGCTTCCCGTCCTGTTACTGCACCTTTCAATACAAATATCCTACCCAGTGATTCATATCAATTTATATAAGGATCAGGGAGTTGTAATAGAAGCAGCATTGAAGATCTGGAATAGTGTGATTGGATATGCGCTGAAAAGGAACATATGGAATTACTTATGAGGATCTGTTTGTTTTCCACTAACTACAGAGAAGATTGTTATGACAGAGGAGACATCTGTACAAGATATTCAGCCTTCGGAGCCTGAGCCAGTTTATATAGATGAGGTATGTGGATTTTATTCCGATTTCAACATTATTGCCTTTCTCTCTCTGCCATTTTCTCTCTTCTCCTCCCCTTAGAGCATAGAACTTAGAACATAGAACAATACAGCGCAGAACAGACCCTTCGGCCCTTGATGTTGCCCTGACTTGTGAACTCATCTAAGCCCATCCCCCTACACTATCCCATCATCATCCATATGCTTATCCAAGGACTGTTTAAATGCCCCTAATATGGTTGAGTTAACTACATTGGCAGGCAGGGTGTTCCACGCCCTTACCACTCGTGAGTAAAGAACCTGCCTCTGACATTTGTCTTAAATCTATCACCCCTCAATTTGTTGCTAGCACAGAGCCTACCTAGATGTTAATAAATCTCCAGTATTCAACCCAACTGGCCCATTTTTCCTGGAGTTAGCCTAGATGGTAGTCATTATCAGGATGCTGTGCACTCCACTAAACATAGCTGCTTGCACATCCATAGCATCCCTTTACAACCCCATTGACAAATGTGCCTTTGGCTGCTTGGGCTTCAAACAATGAAATGCCTTCTCTGGGGTCCTCTGTCTTCCTATCTTCCTCGCCTTTTGTAAAGGCCCTGAAAGCTTACCTCCTATTTCACACTTTTGATTGGGTGATTGATTTATTGTCATGTCTACCAAAGTACAGTGAAAATCTTTGTTTACAAGCAATATGGGCAGATCATAGTAAGGAAGGATTTACAGATCAATATGACCTAAAGGCATACAGGTTACATTGCACAGTAGGCAAGATTAACATTAGCAAGGTCATCATCATTTGAGGCTAGGGAATCCATTCATCAAGGTTTTGGAGTAGATTTGTAGCTCGGGTTTTGGTTGTTGAGGTTGGTTGGCTCCCCAAGCTGATTACTTGTTTCGCAGATGTTTCATTACCATGCTGGGTAACATCCTCAGTGCATCTTCTGATGAAGACCCAATAAATACACACCAATGCTTCATCGGAGGCTGCACTGAGGATGTTACCCAGCATGGTAACGAAATGTCTGCGAAACAAGAAACCAACTCGGTGAGCCAACCAATCTCAAGTCCGTTCATCAGTCTAATGACAACTGGGAAGAAGCTGTTACTGAACCTGCCAGGGTGTTCAGGTTTCTGTGTCTTTTGCCTGATGGAAGACATTGTATGAGATCATTACCAGCATGCAGTAGGTCTTGGATGATGATGGCAGCCTTTCTGTAGAAGCAAGCTGTGTAAATGGAATCCATGGATGCAAGGTTGGCTTCCGTGATGGTCTGGGTTGTGCACACCACCTTCTGTAGTTTCTAACAAACTTTGGCAGAGCAGTTGCCATTCCAAGCCATTGTGCACCTGGACAGTGCGCTGTAGAAGTTGGTGAGGGTCCTTATGGACATGCAAGATTCTCTGAAGAAGAAGAGGTGTTGTTGTGCCTTCTTGACTGTCGCATCTACTTGGGAATTCTAGGATAGGTCGTTAGCTGTTGTCACTGTGTGTGGAACTTGATGCTGTCCACCCTCAATCTTACTTGGTCACTTCCACATGTGGCTTAATGTACGACATAAATGCAAGTTCTTTTTTTTTCATTCAAGCATCAGATGCCAAGCTGGATTTTTACTAAATACATTTTCAGCTTTGATAATTCTTGAGATTAAACCAAAAGATATTTCAGATTAAAAAGTGAAGTACAGTAGTAAATAAACTTAGTAATTAATCTGCATGTTAAAATATAAAAGAACAAGCTTCAAAATAGCTGAAATTGATACAGAAAATGAGTTTAACTAGCAACCTAAAGCAATCTGCATTTCTTACCAAAAAAGACGAAGTTAGCTTGTATTTATAATGGAAACAAAGAAACGTAGAAAATAGGTGCAGGAGTAGGTCATTTCGGTCCTTTTGAGCCTGCACCACCATTTGATATGATCATGACTGATCATGCAATTTTAATATCTCACTTGTGATTTCCCTCCATATTTCTTGATCCCTTTAGCAGTAAGGGCCATGTCCAGCTCTTTCTTGAATATATCCAAGGAACTGGACTCAGCAGCTTTCTGTGGTAAAGAATTCCATGGGTTCATAACTCTGAGTGAAGAAATTCTTCCTCTTCTCAGTCCTGAGTTACTTACCCCTTATTCTTACAGTGACCCCGAGTTCTTCCTGCATCTAACCTGTCCAGTTCCATCAGAATTTCAGATCCTTAATGTGTATTGTGAGCAGCTGGGGTCCCAGCACTCAACCCTGCGGTAACTCATCACTGCCTGCCACTCTGAAAAGGATCTTTTTGTCCCAACTCTGCCAAGCAGTTCTCTATTTGCATCATTACATGGCTTCCAATACCATGAACTTTAGCTTTGCTTCCTAATCTCTTGTGTGGGACCTGTCAAAAACCTTTTGAATGTCAAGATACAGAATGTCCACTTGTCCACTCAACTGATCACATACTCAAAAAAAATCCATAAGATTTGACAAGCATGATTTCCCTTTAGAGAATCCATGCTGACTTAGACCAATCCTGTCACCACTTTTCAAATGCTCAGTTATTACATCCTTAATAATTGTCTCCAGTATTTTCCCCAACCCCAAAATCTGGCTAACCGATCTGTAATTCCTTGTTTTCTCTCCCTCCTTTTTTAGAAAGTAGGGTTACGTTTGCACCCCTTGAGCCCATTGGAATTCTTCCAGAGTCTATAGAATGCTGGAAGACAATCTCCGTTGCGCCCATTGTCTCAACTCTGGGATGCATAATGTAGTTAACTCTCTTCACAACAGTATGAGGTTATTGATAAGCATTTCACTTTATTTTTAAAAGAAGGAAATAATATCCTGGAGATTCCTACAACAATATTCACTGCTAGCTATAATGAGTAAAACCACAAATCTGAGAGAGAAATTAGTAGGCCTTAAGACTACTATTTTACTGGACGCTATCTTGATTAAATAGATTGACCAACATCAGTGTTCCTTCACCCTATTTTTTTTAAGAATAAATTCAAAATAAAATTTGTCGGAAATTGAATGGGCAACCTCATTTCACTGAGTATTGCTGAGAAAAGGTGCACTTTGTAAAAGCTTTTGATCTTGGACTCCAGACCATTCACAAGCACAAATTTAAGGGGAATACCCAAAACACAAAGGAGCGTGCTGATTTGTTGGCAGATGGTGTCTGATTCATTAAAGTGTTCCCGTGGAGAACACCTGTTATGCTGAGTGACAGTTAACCTATCAGATTTTATTTAAATTTTAAACCAGGCTGGTTGACTCTGCTTATGACATTGCACTGATAAATGAATCACCAAATGATTGCCACCTTTTTTTAAAAAATTTAAATAGGTGCAATATATGGGCAAGTTCTCTGTCTTCTCTATATTTATACACGTAGCTGCCACTGCATACAGCTGTGCCATACTGCACCCCTGACTGGCCATCCTAAATTGGTTGTCAATTAATTCTTCATATACTTAGGATCATCCACCTGATGTCCACTTGCAGAATCACATCTAGTGTTGGCTACTCTTGTGATTTTGCAATCATGAACTGATTACATGTGACTCATACCTTCTTTGTCATGTACAGCCAAAGGGTTATGCTGTTTGATATGGTCAGCCAGTCCTTGGGACCTGTAGGTTACGTGCCTGGTGTTGCGTTGACACGGAAGTTTGTGTACCACTGCTCGTTTTTGTGGTGACAGCAGCATCCTGTTTGTGGCCACCACCTCTTATGGTGTTTAATACATGGCCTTTTGTAGACACAAAGAACGCATACATATATTGCATCTGTTTCAAATGGACAGAGTAGATGATGGCTATTCACTGGTTCATTGGCCAAGGCATTGTCCAGAGAAATCATTCAACCTATAATAAAACAAAGTACTATCAATGCTGGAAATCTGAAACAAAAAAAGAAATTGGAAAAATTCAGACCTGGGAGCATCTGTGGAGAGAAAGTAGAGTTAATGTTTCAAGTCCAGTGTCCCTTCCTCCATTTATGTGTTGCAAGAATCCTATTGCATTGGATAGAGTTTAGAGCTTATAGCCCAGAAGGAGGCCATTTGACCCATCATGTCTACTGACTCATGAAAGATCTAGCCAGTTGGCCCCATTCTTCAGCCCTAACTCAGCCCTCTAAATTCATCTCTTTCAAATATATATTCCGCTCTCTTTTTGAAACCTCCTGTGGAATTCACCTGCACTGCTGTCCCAAACAGGACATTCCTTACCCTGTCGCAACTGTCAAGAATTTTAAACACCTCAGTAAGGTTACCACTTAATCTCTGCTCCAAGGAGAGTAAGCACAATTTCTGTAATCTTCCCTGGTATCATTCTAGTAAATCTCTTTTGCACGCCATCCAGGGCTTTAACATCCTTCCTTAAATAAAATGCCCAGTACTGAGCACAATACTCCGAATGTAGTGTGACCAATGATTTGTAGAGATATAGCACTACTTCTTTGCTTTTATATTCCGTGTGTCTGTTTATAAACACAAAGATCCTAAAGCCTTCTGAACAACTGTTTCAACTTGCCTGGTCACTTCAGATAATTATGTACGTCAACCCCGAGATCCCTCTGCTATACTCCCCTCAAATTTTTACCATTGAGCCTGGATCGTCTGTCAGCGTTTCTTCTTGCAAAATGCATTACCTCATGTTTCTCTGCATTTGCAGTTCAGTTGCCTGTCTGCCCATTCGGCCAATTTGTCAATGTCTCTCTGAAGTCACTCACTGTCATCCTCACAAGTCGCTACATGTTGGTGGAGTAGCTGGTTATCAGAACCCCAAGAAGATCTACCCATGTGGTCTGTTTTAAAAACTGAATTCAGGATGCCTGTACTTGCTACTGTTTTTAATGATACAATTAATTTTTGAAAAGTTATATCAGTTCTTTTTTAAAACAGGAAAAGATGGACCAGGTTTTGCAGTTGCTTCAAAATGCAATTCCTACTGACCAGCAGCCTGACTCAGCAGAACTGTTACATCTAGAAGGTAACCAGTGTTAGACCATGACCATTGATGAGATAAAAGCTGGAGAAACCCTGTGCATCTGGCAGCATTTGTGGAGAGAAGAATGGAGTTAATGTTTCGAGGTCAAAAAACTGCTCTTCAGAACTGCTGAGAAACTGTCAGATCAGATTTGAAACATTAAATTTGTTTCTTCTCTGCAGATGTTGCCAGACCTGCTCAGTTTCTCCGGTATTTTCTGCTTCTCATTTGTACTTCCATCATGCACAGTATTTTGCTTTTATATGAACATTTCTGGTTTTGTTATTTGTAAATGCAGTCCAGAAATGAAATCCTTTTCTTGTTCCTCATTTGGTGGAATCGTGAAATAGTGTGGTGTAGAAGAAGGTTGTTTGACCAAACAGATTTGCACCAGCTCCATCGAAGAACTGATCCCATTCTCCTGCTCTTTCCCCAACTCTGTGCACTTCCTATTTTTAAAACTTCAGATATTTTACTGAGTTTCTTTTTTGAATGCTATTCTTGAGTCTTTATCCACCACCTTACCAGACAACACAGTACAAATCTTAACCACTCGTGGCATGAAAGTGCTTATCCTTAGGGCTGCTGTCCTTTTGCTGATCACCAGTCTGTACTTGCACCCTCAAGCTATTCTTGGTGATTGACATTGACATTGAAGCCTTCCACCCAGATTACTTTGTATCCATGGGGTTTCTTCCAAAAGGTGCTGAACATGGAGGACTACTGATTCTTCAGCTGAGGGAGGGTGGTAGTTGATTTTCAGTAATAAGTTTATTTTCCTGCCGTCAAGGCAAACCTGGAGATGTCCAGAGTCCAAACTTGCACTGTGTATGCTGTGCCATGACCTCCAGTGATGCATTAGGACATAACCAGGAATGGCGATGGAGGAGTCTGGCATATTGGTCATGATACATGATTCTGAGTATGATGTCAAGCTGTTGTTTGACCACTGTCTGGGTCAGAACTTGTAATTTTGGCACAAGATATAAAAGGTTATTCATGAGAAGGACTATATGGTTGATTAGACTGTGGGTCCCTTTAGTTGTGTCAGCCCTAGTACCAACTAATGGCTTGTTCCAAAGTAGACACTACAATATTGCAACTGTTTGAACAGCTTATCGTTTACCTGTGGTGTTGAAATCTGAAATATGGAACCATCTGAAATGGAAATGAAATAAAACAATTCCATCCAGTGTTATCAACTGCTGCATGAGCGGTTCATGATGCACAAACTCCCAGTGTGAATGAAGTTTCTCTGTGTAATGGCTAGGCTGAGAACCACATTGCTCTGTCTCGTGGATAGATTGGGTATGAGATTTCTCGGTGTGTTGGATGATTGAGTACAGCTGGATTCACCTCTACTTTTTTGGGACGTTAATAAAATTTGGGTCTGTCTATGCTTAGTTGTGAGCTAATGTTATGAATTGGCCTAGTGTTTGCTTTTCTCTTACTATACATACTCAAACTCCTAATGTCATGAGGTTGGAATAACTGATGTGACCTACTTTGGGTTGGCAACACATCCCTCACACCCCGCCCCCGCCACAACCGCCCAAAGAGGATCTCCCTCGTTCTCACACACCACCCCACCAACCTCCGGATACAACGCATCATCCTCCGACACTTCCGCCATCTACAATCCGACCCCACCACCCAAGACATTTTTCCATCCCTGCCCTTGTCTGCTTTCTGGAGAGACCACTCTCTCCGTGACTCCCTTGTTCGCTCCACACTGCCCTCCAACCCCACCACACCCGGCACCTTCCCCTGCAACCGCAGGAAATGCTACACTTGCCCCCACACCTCCTCCCTCACCCCTCCTCCCTCACTCCTATCCCAGGCCCCAAGATGGCTTCCCATATTAAGCAGAGGTTCACCTGCACATCTGCCAATGTGGTATACTGCATCCACTGTACCCAGTGTGGCTCCCTCTACATTGGGGAAACCAAGCGGAGGCTTGGGGACCGCTTTGCAGAACACCTCCGCTTGGTTCGCAATAAACAACTGCACCTCCCGGTCGCAAACCATTTCCACTTCCTCTCCCATTCTTTAGATGACATGTCTATCATGGGCCTCCTGCAGTGCCACAGTGATGCCACCCGAAGGTTGCAGGAACAGTAACTCATATTCCGCTTGGGAACCCTGCAGCTCAATGGTATCAATGTGGACTTCACCAGCTTCAAAATCTCCCCTTCCCCCACCACATCCCAAAACCAGCCCAGTTCGTCCCCTCCCCCCACTGCACAATACAACCAGCCCAGCTCTACCCCTCCCCCCACTGCATCCCAAAACCAGTCCAACCTGTCTCCGCCTCCCTAACCTGTTCTTCCTCTCACCCATCCCTTCCTCCCACCCCAAGCCGCACCTCCATCTCCTACCTACTAACCTCATCCCACCTCCTTGACCTGTCCATCTTCCCTGGAGTGACCTATCCCCTCCCTACCTCCCCACCTATACTCTCCTCTCCACCTATCTTCTCTTCTCTCCATCTTCGGTCCGCCTCCCCCTCTCTCCCTATTTATTCCAGAACCTTCACCCCATCCCCCTCTCTGATGAAGGGTCTAGGCCCGAAACGTCAGTTTTTGTGCTCCTGAGATGCTGCTGGGCCTGCTGTGTTCATCCAGCCTCACATTCTATGACCTACTTTGTTATTTGTTCAGCTTTGATAAATAACCAGACTTAAATCTTTATTTCCAGATGTCTGTCAACAAATGGGACCAATCATTGATGAGAAGCTTGAAGAGATAGACAGGTGTGACACCAGACGAGTAACTTGTTTCCTGATTTTTTTGTATTTTTTTTAATATTTATGTTTAAATACTTATTTGTACATTTTAACAACAAATCTGACTCTGAATTTAGATTTTACTTGAAACCTGTCTCCCTACTAGTGCTGAGAGAGTTTATCCTTCCTGGACAGACTTGAACTTAGGAGCACTTCAAAATTAGAGACCTTTTCTCCAACAATTATTAAGCTGTGGAACTTCGTTCTTTATTCTTTCACAGGATGTGAGTGTCACCGGCAAGGCCAGCATTTATTGTTCATCTCTAATTGACCGGTTTTCAGAGGGTAGTTAAGAGTCAACAAAATTATATACAAATACAATACATACATCACAGGAACAGGTCTTTCAGCTCACCAAGCCTGCCCCGATGCTATTCCTTATTTAGACCTGCTACTTATTACCTATGCGCAGTTTATATCTCTGTTTGCCTCCCATTTGTGTGTCTATCAAGGTATGCATTAAGTGTTGCTCATGTGTTGCTCATCCGGGAGGGGGAGAAATATCTGGATACTGTGTTCCAGGAGGCATTCACACCTGGTAGATTAACAAATGTTAATTCGATCGGCGGGCATGGACAGCAGTGTGTGACTGAGAGTGGAGCAGGTAGAGGGACCCTGCAGCCAGGAACACTGGAGCCGCAGCCCTTGACATTGTCCCACAGCTATGAGACACTTGCTCCCTGCATGGATGAGGAACAGGGCTGCAGGAAGGACCATGGTCCAGGAGACCATTCAAGAGAGGAGCAAAAAAACAAATTGTAGTTTTAGGGGATTCCATCATCATTGGGATAGATAGTATCCTTTGTGAGCAGGATAGAGAATCCTGCATGGTGTGTTGCCTGCCCGGTGCCAGGGTGCATGCCATCTCTGACCGGCTTGAGAGGATACTAGAGAGGGAGGGGGAGGGTCCAGCTGTTATGGTCCATGAAGGTACCGACAACATAGGCAGGACTAGGAAAAAAAAGACCTGTTTCGGGATTATGAAAAGCTAGGAACAACATTAAAAAACAGGTCTTCAAGGGTCATAATCTCTGGATTGCTGCCCGAGCCACGTGCAAATTGGCATTGGGAGGCAAGGATCAGTGAAGTAAACACAGTGGCTAAAAGAGTGGTGTGGGAAAGAGGGTTTCCTTTTCACGGGGAAGTGGCATCAGTGCTGGGACAGGAGGGATCTATATCGCGAGGATGGACTCCACCTGAACAGGGCTGGGTCCAGTGTTCCAGCAAAAAGGGTAAATAGGGTAGTTAGCAGGACTTTAAACTAGTAAGTAGGTGGGAAGGGAGAAGTGAGCATAGAGGGAGAATAACAATTAATGTAAGACAAAATAGCAGATGACTAGGAAGTTTCAACTCCATTGAAAATTAGGAAAAAAGTTAAAGGGAAGGAGATCTCAAGAGCTGTTAGTAATGGAGGTAATAGGACCCAAAAAGAAGGTGCAAAAACCGGCATAAGGGCACTTTATCTGAATGCTTGGAGCATTTGAAACAAGGTAGATGAGTTGATGGTGCAAATCTTGGCAAGTGGGTATGATTTAGTGGCCATTACAGAAACGTGGTTACAAGCTTCTTCCAGGGATGCCTAACCTGAAGAAGTTACCCTCCTCCCTCTGGACCAACCTCAGGGAATCTCTCTCCCACTGTACCACCTATCTCTTTTCTCTCCATCTTCGGTCCGCCTCCCCCTCTCTCCCTAATTATTCCAGAACCCTCACCCCATCCCCCTCTCTGATGAAGGGTCTAGGCCCAAAACGTCAGCATTTGTGCTCCTGAAAAGCCACAAAACAAGTTATAAAGAAAAGTAAGATTATGAGAGTAAACTAGCTCAGAATATAAAAACAGGCAGCAAACGTTTCTATAAATATGTAAGTCATAAAAAAGTAGCAACGGTAAACATTGGTCCTTTAGAGGATGAGAAGGCCAACTTAACTGGGAATGAGTAAATAGCTGAGACATTAAACAGTTATTTCATGTTGGTCTTCACAGTGGAAGACACAAATAGTGTGCTGAAAACTAATAGCAAGAAGGTTATAGCAGGTGAGAACTGAGACACTATCATTATCATCAAGGAGGCAGTGCTGGGCAAGCTAATGGGGCTTAAGGTAGACAAGTCTCCTAGCCCTGATGAACTACATCCTAGGGTACTAAAAGAGGTGATGTGGGAAATAGCAAATGCAGTAGTAATTATTTACGAAAATTCACTGGAGTCTGGCTGTTTTCCAATCTGCAGGAACCACCCATGTGAAGCCACTGTTTAAAAAAGCAGGTATAGACCAGTCAGCTTAAGTTTGGTAGTGGGGAAAATGCGTGAATCTGTCATTAAGGAAGAAATAGCAAGGCATCTGGAAATAAGCTCTCCATTGAGAACACCCAGCATGGGCTCATGAAGGGTGTGTCATGTTTTACTAATTTGGAATTCTTTGAGGACATTACTTGTGTGGTGGACAATGGGGAACCTGTGGATGTGGTGTATCTGGATTTGCAGGAAGCATTTGACAAGGTGCCACACCAAAGGCTGCTACATAAGATAAAGTTGCACAGTATTACAGGTAATGTATTGGCATGGATAGAGCGTTGGTTGACCAGTAGAAAGCAAAGAATAGGGGTAAATGGGTGTTTTTCTGGTTGGCGGTCAGTGGCAAGTGATGTGTCTCCGGGATCAGTGTTGGGACCACAATTGTTTACAATTTACATAGATGATTTGCAGTTGGGGACGAAGTGTGGTAGGTCAAAATTTGCAGATGACACAATGGTGAGTGGTGGACAAAAGTCTGCAGAAGAATTTGAAAGTCTGCAGAGGGATATAGATAGTCTAAGTGAGTGGGAAAAGGTCTGGCAGATGGAGTACAATGTTGATAAGTGTGAGGCCATCCATTTTGGTAGGAATAACAGCGAAATGGACTATGTTTTAAATGGTTAAAAATTGCAGCATGCTGCTGTGCAAAGGGTCTTGGGTGTCCTTGTGCATGAATCGCCAGAGGTGGGATTGCAGGTCCAGCAGGTAATTAAAAAGTCAGTTGGAATTTCGTCTGCCATTGCTAGAGGGATGGAGTTGAAAAACAGGGAGGCTATGCTGCAGCTGTATTAGGGTCCTGGTGAGGCCACACCTGGAACACTGTGTGCAGTTTTGGTCTCCTTACTTGAGAAGAGATATACTGGCAGTGGAGGGGGTGTAGAGGAGATGCACTCTATTGATTCCAGAGTTGAGAGGTTTGGATTATGAGGAGAGACTGAGTAGACTGGGATTATACTCATTGGAAATCAGAAGAATAAGGGGAGATCTTATAGAAACTTATAAGATTATGAAGGGAATAGATAAAGTGGAGGGAGGGAGGTTGTTTCTGCCAGCAGGTGAAACTAGGACTCGAGGGCATTGCCTCACAATAAAGGGAAGCAGATGGAGGACGGAGGTCAGGAGGAACCTCTTCACCCAAAGGGTTGTGAATCTGTGGAATTCCTTGCCCAGTGAAGTAATTGAAGCTACCTCACTGTTTTTAAGGCAAGGCTAAATAAATTTTTGAACAGTAAAGGAATTAAGGGTTATGGTAAGTGGAGCTGAGTCTCAAAGATCAGCTATGATCTTATTAAATGGTGGCGCAGGCTTGAGGGGCCAGATGGCCTACTCCTGCTCCTAGTTCTTATGTTCTAATGTTATTTCTTATGTGCCTGCTTACACCACCATTAGTGACAGTGTGTTCCATGCACCCACCACCCTCTGTGTGAAACATTTTCACTGCAGTTCTCCCCTAAATGTGGTTTAATGATGGTTCTGAAATCATGCATAGGCCAGACTAGGTAAGGATGGCAAATTTCCTTCCCTAAAGGACGTTAGTGAATGAGATTATTTTCAAGACAGTCAATTATAGTTTCATGGTCACCATCACTACGACTTTCTGTGAGCAGTGGAGGCTAGATCATTGAATGTTTTTAAGTTGAGTTGAAATCTTGATCGACAAGGGAGCAGAAGCAGGTGGCTGTGTACAGTCCAAATTTAATAATGGTTTGAAATTAGTATTACAGAATTCCTTGTTTATAAAATATATAAATATGTAAAAAGGCCAAAGAATTTTGATTTCAACTGCATCTGTTTTGCCTCCTTCTCTGTTTCCACAGAAAGCACCCATTTCAGGGCAGGAGGAGTCGTCACAGTGACTGCTTGGGTCCAGGTGGAGCAAAACCCTCTTTAGCTCTGGGATTTTCTGTATCATGATCTCATCCATGAAAATGGGTGATCATGCAATTTCATAAAAATCCTGTTGCATTTTCTGATTCTTCTTGCTCCTTCCTTAAATTCCCAGTAGGATTGAATCGCAGCTGCATTCCTGAATATTTCAAGGGTACTTTGTCACGGGGTGTGTTACAGCTGAGCCTAACCCAGTCTTTGTCATGGGGGTTACTAGACAGAGGTCAGTAAAAATGCTGATTTTGTTGTGTGACATATCGCTCCCCACACAATGTAGAATTGAGCTGCTCCTGGAATTTTCAGCAACAGTTTATATTTATGTAATGCACTATAGCATTAGAATTCAAGTCCCACTATTCCCAGAGTAGTGACAAAGGTTAATGATTTTAAAAATTATACAAAATTCCTCAATTTACCTCCTTTTTCAGATTCAGGTTGACAGACAATGTGGAGCAGGTTTCTGCACTTAACAAGCATTGCTGTTTATTTCAAGTAATTAGATTCTAGTTACAGGTAAACAGTTATGACCTGTAGACATGTAAGTCTACGAACTAAAACTCTAATCCCCGTATAAAATTTCCCTCACAAACAGAGACAGGCATGTGCAGGTAGAGAGACAGATGCACAGACAGGGAAAAAAAAACACACATGGATGTTGTGGACAGAACAGGGGGAAAGAAAAGAGAAAATAGATCACTTGTTTAACGATTCTATTGAGTTGATTGTTACACTGATCAGAATGCTGCTGCTTTGTCTTTTTCTGGATGCTTCCACTGGTTTGCCACAGACACACAGTTCATTGATAAAAGGTCTCTGACTCCTTGGGTAGAAGTTACAGCTCGCAGCAACTGTTGAGTGAAAGATAAACTGATTTTCTTTTCGCTTAAAGTGGCTTTCACTGCAGAGAATGCAGAGCATTTGTGAACTGCCGGTTCTCATAATCTTGTTCACAGCCCCAAGCTGCTCAGCTACCTGAGAACCAGTTACATAATTGTTGGCAGAGAGAACATGTTTTTCGTTGGCAACTGATCATTAATCCACTACATGTTGCCAACTAATGCTTCGGTTTGCACAGAGACCTTTGACTCCAGTTCACCTGCAATTACTGCTGTAAACAACCGCTGTCCAAGCAATATTCACTATCAGTATCAACCAACCTCCCACGCTGGTTATACTCTCTTCCACCCTCTTCCTTTGGACAGAAGCTTTAAAAGCTTGAATACACGTGCGAACAGATTCAAGAATAGCTTCTTCCCCCGTTATCAGATTTTTGAATGGCCCTCTCAAACATTAATGTTGATCTCTCTCTGCACCTTCTCTGCAGCTGTAACATTATATTCTGCATTCTGTTCTGCTACGTATTACGATCTGCCTGTAAAACACACCAAGCAGCACTTAAATCAAATCCAATCAAAACTTGCTTTCAAACTGTGCAGCAATTCTTGTAGAACCTGGTTCTGATCTTGTTTCAGTCCATGATTAAAAAGACAGTCTTTGCAATGCTTTTAGTGGCATAAATTAACAAGGCACTCCACATGAGCATTATCAAGCAGCATTTGACACCAAACCTCATGAAGGCAGACAACTAAGAGTTTAAGGAGCCTTTTTCAAGGAGGGGCAGAGACTCATAACCTCATGTGTTGTAAATGTCTGTTCGACCCCTCGTGTCCACATCACTTGACAATGATCTAATCCCATTTTCCAGCCTTTTGTCCATATCCTTAGAGGTAATAGCAACTCATAACATGCAAGCAACACTTGCATGTTCATTCAAGCATTTCCAACTCAATCACATTTTGGGAGAGTGAGTTCCTGACTCTCACCACACTCTGAGGAGAGATGTGGAGCAATTTTGTTAAAAGTTCCAGAACTCAGGGCCTGGCCACTGAAGGTACAGTCACCAAGATTGAAAGACTGCAATAGAAGTTGAAGAAGAGATTGCAATTGAAACAGCACAGATGCCTCTTAAAAACCGTAGGAAGTGTATGTGTATGTGAAGTAAAGAATTAATTGCAAGGACTTGTAAGCAGCGGTGGGAAATTTTAAAATTAGGTGTTTAATCTTAATCTTTCTGACTATTTTGAGCTGGAATTTCAAAAGCTAAAACCTTTTCTGTTCTTGCACATAAAGCATTGGTGCTTCATGAATTAGAAACATTCAGTGTGTTACATTTGGCACATTACCATATAATTAACCTCGAATACTGATCTATTGCATGCTTTGTATATGACACCCATACTGATTCCACTGGGGTCAAGATGGTTGGGAAGGCAGAGCCTGTTCAGAGTGGAGCATGGAACGTGTAAACTTGAATGAAGGTGGTGTGAGTGTCATTTGAACTAAGTGAGGTAGAAATTCCAAACATCACATGCTTAACAACCAGTGGAACACTCTGAAAAGTCTGGTTGTTATTCAGAATGTTACATAAATGCTGGTATTCCCCACCCCTCACATTCTGAAAGAGGAATTTAGTATGGAAATGTTCAAGGATGAAGTTGAAATTTCCATCTTTTTGATGCATTGCAGAAATTTGGTTCATTCTTGCCATTGTCTGACATTTTTTTTTTCAAAAAAAGTTAATCTGCATTTTGCAACAGGTGTGCATGATGTTGAAATACTGTTTGTCTGTTTTTTGCGCATAATGACTGCTTTTACAAGTGGCAATCCCCATTCTGTCATTTCAGGAAGCATTCTGAGCTGTCAGAGCTGAATGTGAAGGTTTTAGAAGCCCTGGAGCTGTACAACAAACTGATGAATGATGTGCCTATGTACTCCTCCATGTATTCCAAGCCTCAGTCCCAGTCCCAAGCTCAGGCTTACTATACACAGCAGTCAGCTGCTGTTCCTATGCAGGTTGGTCCAAGACAGTGGGGAAGCTGGGGAATTTTGACAATCTTTTTTGTAAAGACTATAGAGGGAGAATATGACACAAGCCCTGAAGGGGCTTTATTGCTGAGATTGCGACCAAAAAGCATTATTGGGTAAGAATAAGGAGTGCTTAATAATTCACCATTGGTGTATTTGATTTGGATATTGGGTGCGTAATGCTTCACTGTCCAGGGTTTGCAGAGTTGGAAGCTCAAGTTGGAATTCAGCAACGTAAAACTGCTCTGTCTGTCTTCTTGGAGCTTTCGGCTTGTGGTCAGTAGGTGGAGCCTTGATACTTTAGTCCGTCTATTGTTGACACCATGATCAAAGATACTGCAACAAAGTTCAGATACTACATCCCCTTTCTGTTCCGTCAAATGCTAAGGAATGGTGTCTGACTTGTGCACTATGGAAAAGTAAGAAACAAAAGTAGAAACTGCTGAAAAAGTTCAGCACGTCTGGCAACATCTGTGTAGAGAAAAATCAGAGTTAAGTTTCATGTCCCCTTTTGAGGAAGGGTCACTGGACCTGAAACGTTAACTCCGATTTCTCTCTGCAGGTGTTGTCAGACATGCTGAACTTTTCCAGCAATTTGTTTGCTTCTGATTTCCAGCATCTGCAGTTCTTTTTCTTTTTACTGAAAGAGTGAGATGCTAAATGCATCCCCTGAAGTTCAATTAGCTGAGAACATGGTAAGCTTTAGTGATGAGTATTTTTCAATTCATTTCGCTAGCTGTTTCTGATTATATAACGTAGAACAGTACAGGCCCTTCGGCCCACGATGTTGTGCTGAACATTTACTCCAATCCTAAGGTCTATCTAACCTCCACCCCTACCTTTATACTATCGTCCATATGCCTATCTAATAGCCGCTTAAATGCCCCTAATGCAGCCGACTCCACTATCCTCTCCGGCTCCAACCACTGTCTGAGTATAGAACCTACCTCTGTCTCCCCTATATCTACCTCCAATCACTTTAAAACTATGTCCCCTCGTAATAGCTACCTCCACCCTAGGGGGAAAAAGTCTCTGGCTGTCTACTCCATCTATACCTCTGATCATTTTGTACACCTCTATCATCTCACCTCTCATCCTTTGTTGCTCTAAAGAGAAAAGCCCTAGCGCTCTCAACTTTTCCTTGTAAGACCTTCCCTCCATTTCAGGCAACATCCTGGTAAATCTCCTCTGCACCTTTTCCAACACTTCCACATCTTTCCTGTAATGAGGCGACCAGAATTAGTCACAAACTCCAGACGTGGCCGAACCAGGATTTTGTATAGCTGGGGCATAACTTCACAGCTCTTGAACTCAATCCCCTTATTAATGAAAGCTAACACATCATATGCCTTCTTAACAACTCTATTCACCTGGGTGGCAGCTTTCTGGGAACTTTGGACATGAACCCCAAGATCTGTCTGCTCCTCCACAATGCCAAGAATCTTTCCGTTAACCCTGTATTCTGCTTTCAAGTTCCAAAGTATAACTGCTATAATGTGTGTTTCTTCGATGCTAATTGGCTTTAACGCACACCATGAATTTAGACCACTATTTGTAGAACATGAGTTTCCCTTGCCTGTATTGACTATAACGTGATTCCAGCCCCATTAGTTTAAATGGCACGGTTATTGCACGATTTTTCTTATAATGTGAGAACGGAACTGTGGCATTATATCAGAATGGCCTGTAGTTCTGTTCTCGTATGATCTTGTTTTTAAAAAAATTTGAGCATTAGATGCGCCATTTAAACTAATGGGGCCGAAATCGCGTTATAGCCAATACAGGTAAGGAAAGTTTGCGTTCTACAAATAGCAGTCTAAATTTGTGTTAAAGCCAATTTGCATTGAAGAAACATGCGTTATAGCAGAACCACCTGTACTATTGAATAGGTCTGTACAGCAATAATCTCATGTCCAACATTGAGACATTCCTCTAGTTCAGAGAATTGGCAGTTAACCAGATTGGTACTCTTACTGACCAATTTTTTAAAAAACGTTTTGGGGCGACAGCTAATTGTTAGTGCATCTGCAGTTGCTTTGGGTGTTGTGTAAGATAACTTTCGAATGGTTTGAGCAGTCACTCAAACTGCAAGTTTGACTACCTTTAGCTTGTTGCATTAATTCATGGATGTGGGTAGGTGTTGTTGCCTGGACATTAATTCCCTATCTCCAGTTTCCCCTGAGAAGTTAATTGAACTGCTGCAGTACATTTGGTGTACACAGTGCTGTTAGGGAGCGAGATTTTGACCCAGCGACAGTGAAGGAACGGTGCTAAGTTTCCATGTCTAGGCAGTGAGTGTCTTAGAGGAGAACTTGTGGACAGTGGAGTTTCTATGTATCTACTGCCCTTGTCCGTTTTGAATTCAGTGCCTTTTCAAAATTAAACATATTCCACGTACTTTATTAAATGTCTTCTTGACTTACTGTGCCCCCTTCACAATATGCCCCCTCAAGTCCCTCGATTTTTGCTTCAACCTCAACATAATATTGTTATCAATCTTGTGTTTTGGCCAAAGTACATCACTTCACAATTAGTGGCATTAAGCTGTATCTTCCCATATTGCTAGTCTGGGCTTTCCTGAAGTCTCGCACTTCTGTCATTAAGTACTGCATGGTGAAGTTTTGAATTGTGCTCGAATGTTGAAATTTTACAGCATGTACCCAATTGCAGGTCAAAAAGCAGAATATTGTAGATATTGGAAATCTGAAACAATAACAGAAAATGCTGGGAATATTCACAGGCTAGGTCAGTGATCTTTTTGGAGAGCTAGGAAAAATTAGAGAGACAGCAGGTTGTGTGCAGGTCATTCATTGTAACACAAAAAGCAATGGTCCTAATACTGACCCCTTAGGAACTCCACTGACAGTACACTTCCAGCCAGTCTGCTGCTGTGGTCCATTTTCTGTTCTTTAGCTAATTCCATTCCCATGTTACCATCATCTCTTTCCTGTGCTTCTGTTTTCTGAATTATGTGGTACTTCTGGCTTCGGCAAGTGTTGGTAATGTTGCCGCCTGTTTTGTTTTCCACAGGTGTATCCAGGGCAGACCCAGAGTGGGACGTATATGCCAGCGGGCATGTCGCAGGTGACAGCCAGCCAGGGCTACAGTTTAGGACCGGAACAGATTGGTCCACTTAGGTCCCTGCCTCCGACTATAAACTCAGCCAGTGCAACCCAGAGCAGTCAGATGCCCTACATGAGGTACAGTGATCTCCCAGCTTTTGTGTGTGGTTTTTCTTTTGCATATGGGCTACAGTCACATTCATCAGACTGTAGTAGGCAGCCTAGCCTCATTTTTGAATTTGCATGGTGTCCGCCTGGTTGGAAAGTCATGCACTTGGCCCCCACTCCAGAAACACTTGTCCTAATTCCAGATGGGAACTCCCTCCTGGAGCAGTACTGAGGGTGGCATTGCACTGTCAGAGTGCTGTCTTTCAAAGCGGTGATAAATTAATGCCACAAAGCAGAAACCTCTGCCTCTGGTCCTGTACTTGCACCAAATAGCAAATTCCTGGTTTTACGATGCTATCACACGGATGCCAGGCACACTCATCACATTTTCATGTAAGAATACAAATGCAAGAAGAATTTGGGTGTTGGCCTGATGTGTTTCTGAGCTTTAAGCTGCAGTAGAGGCCAAGAAGCAGATCTCCTGATACAGGTGCAACGATGCCTTATTTGAAATTAGGTAGGTCAGAATAAATGATGCATCATTCCCTTGTCACTGCGTGCCATGGAGGCTTTATCTGGCCCAATCTGATGTCCTGAGTAACAATTATTCTTCTCCCCACACTGCCCATATTGCCATTAGAAACTCAGGTTCTCCCTGCTTTTGCGGGAGTGAGTGGGGAATGTAAGTTGGTGATATTGTTATTGGGCTAGTAATCCATAGACCTGGACTGTCAGTGGCAGCACCAGAATTGTACTTGACCTTGTGTATCAAATGTATTCAGCGATGGAGATACTGTAACCTTCAGGGGCAGAGAGTTTAAAAAATTCACAACTCTCTGGCTGAAGGAATTTATTGTCCTCTAAATCCAAAATGATCGTTCCTGCAATTTGAGACCGTTTTAGATTCTAGTACATTTTTAAGGAGAGAGGAGAGAGTTTTGTTTCTAAAAAAAAGGGAATTTTTTATTTAAAGAGGGTGTTTCATGTGTGGAATGACCTTCCAGAGGAAGTGGTGGATGTTGCTACAATTACAACATTTTAAAGACATTTGGATAATTACAGGAATAGGAAAGGTTTGGAGGGATATGGGCCAGGAGCAGACAGGTGAGACTAGTTTAGTTCGGGATTATAGATAATGGGAACTGCAGATGCTGGAGAATCCGAGATAATAAAATGTGAGGCTGGATGAACACAGCAGGCCAAGCAGCATCTTAGGAGCACAAAAGCTGATGTTTCGGGCCTAGACCCTTCATCAGAGAGGGGGATGGGGAGAGGGTTCTGAAATAAATAGGGAGAGAGGGGGAGGCGGACCGAAGGTGGAGAGAAGAATATAGGTGGGGAGGTGATAGGTCCGGGGAGGAAGGACAGGTCAAGGAGGCGGGATGAGGTTAGTGGGTAGGAAATGGAGGTGCAGCTTGAGGTGGGAGGAGGGGATAGGTGAGAGGAAGAAAGAGTTAGGCAGGCGGGGACGAGCTGGGCTGGTTTCGGGATGCAGTGGGGAAAGGGGAGATTTTGAAGCTTGTGAAGTCCACATTGATACCATTGGGCCGCAGGGTTCCCAAGCGGGTGTGGTGGGGTTGGAGGGGAGTGTGGATCGGACAAGGGGCTCCCAGAGAGAGTGGTCTCTCCGGAAGGCAGACAAGGGTGGGAATGGAAAAATGTCTTTGGTGGGGTCGGATTGTAGACGGCGGAAGTGTCGGAGGATGATGCGTTGTATCTGGAGGTTGGTGGGGTGGTATGTGAGGACGAGGGGGATTCTCTTTGGGCGGTTATTGCGGGGGCAGGGTGTGAGAGATGTGTTGCAGGAAATGCAGGAGACACAGTCAAGGGCGTTCCCGACCACTGCAGGGGGGGGGGGAAGTCGCAGTCCTTGAAGAACGCGGACATCTGGGATGTGCGGGAATGGAATGCCTCATCCTGGGAGCAGATGTGGCAGAGGCGTACCTCCCCACCTATACTCTCCTCTCCACCTATCTTCTCCTCTCCACCTATCTTTTCCTCTATCCATCTTCGGTCTGCCTCCTCCTCTCTCCCTATTTATTTTCAGAACCCTCTCTCCATCCCCCTCTCTAATGAAGGGTCTAGGCCTGAAACATCAGCTTTTGTGCTCCTGAGATGCTGCTTGGCCTGCTGTGTTCATCCAGCTCCACAATTTGCTAGTTTGGGATTATGTTCAGAATGGACAGGTTGGACCGAAGGGTCTGTTTTCATTTTATATGACGCTATAACTGTATGACCAGTGAAAATGATCTGTGCTTAGTCTGTCAGGTACCTTCAAAATCACATATGATTCAATGAGATCTGCTGTCTTGTAAACTCTCGAGAATATAGACCCAATTTGCTCAAATCTCATGATAGGACTGTTCCCTTATCCCAGGTACTAATTGAGTGCACTTTTACTGTAGTGTCTCAAATGCAAGTGTAGCTTTTCTTAAAAGTGAAAATCAAAACTGCAGACGGTATTACAAATGTGGTCTTGCAATTGTAACACAACTTTGTAACACTGGGAAAAAAATTGCCTTTATGTAGAGGCCAATATGTTATTTTCCTCCAAGTGCTTGGATGTTAATGTTCTATTTAGCTTGAACAAGCACATTCAAGTCTCTTTTGAGCTTTATTTACAAGTTTCACATCTTTTATATTTAAGAAAAATTTGCACTTGTACTCTTAAGACAAAACAAATAATTTCACACTTCCCTGCATTATAATCCATATGTCATCTTGTTGTCCGCTCACTTTGACATATCTACATCTGTTTGCAGCCTGTTTGTATCCTCTTCCACAGCTTGCTTTTCCAACAAGCTTTGTATTGTCTGCAAACGTAGATACATTACTCACCATTCTTCCACCCAAGTCATTAATGTGGGTTTGAATAGCTGCGGCTCCAGCACTGGCCCTTGGAGCACTTCCTAACAACCCCTCAATTTCAGAATATTCCATTTTATACCTATTTATAGCTTTCATTAATCAATCCACTTCCCATGCCCAATATATTACCCCCACCTCCTTGTGCCCTTGCCCATTAACCTTAATCAAATATATTTTGGAAAGCTAGCTAGACCACATCGACTGGTTTCCCCTTTATCAACCTTACTAATTGCATGTTTTAAACATTTAGTTTTGTCAAACTGGTTTTTTCCTTCAGTCAAACCATATTGCCTTGTTTTAATCGTACAATGCTTTAATGTGTGCCTGGTTAGTTCCTTTAATAGATTTCTGCATTTTGACAGTTGATCTTAGGCTAATTGGCATGTAGTTCCTTATTTCTCTCTCTCCCTCCTTTCTTGAAAAGCAAGGTAATATGTGGCAATTTAAGATAATTTGGAAAATCTTAACTAGTTTAGATCCACTAACTCTGCAGCTGTCTCTCTTAGAACTCTGGTGTTGGCCACCATGATTTGGTGTTTTGTTGGATTTTAGGCTCGTGCATTTCTCCCATACTTTTTCTCAGTTGACATTGATTTTCCTCATTTCCTGACGGTTTTAACCCCTATACTGCTGTCTGTTTCAGGAATGAAACTAGCCTCTCACAACAGAAGATGCACAAAATAATTGGTCAGTGCCCCTCTTGTTCCCTCATTCTCCCTGATAATTTCTCTTGTTTCTGCTTCTATATACCAGGCTAGTACTTTAGCTGCTGGCTTCCTTTTTGTATACTAGTAAAAGCTTCTACAATCTATTTTTATATTTTTGGCTAGTTTAGTCTCCTTGTACATTTTCTCAACTTTTATGGGTGACTTTTTTAGGTTTCAGAAACACTCTGAATCCTCAGATTTAGAAAGGGTTACCAGACCCAAAACATTAACTGTGATTTCTCTTTATAGATGCTGCCAGACCTGCTGAGCTTTTCCAGCATTTTCTGTTTTTGCGTCAGATTTATAGGTTGTTTTTCACAATATTATAAGTCTTATTTTAATATATTACTATGCTTAATGACCGAGTAAACCAGAAATGGGCTCTTTTGTGGTTTTGTTTTTAGTGGGGTATACTTTTGTTGAAGATTCTGAATTATCTCTGAATGTTTCCCAAGTTCAGTTACAACCATATCTTAGTCTGTTTTCCAAATTGACTCTGGTCTGTTATCCTTTCATATCTATATAATTGCCTTCGTTAAAGTTTTAAAAATTTTTATTTGATTTTGAAACTTCACATAGAATTCAGTGCTCTATTTCCCAAAATATCTCGTAATACAACATTGCTAATTAACCCTGCCTCATTACATAATACTAAGTCTAAGATAGCTTTATCCCTAGATTGTTCCATAATGTATTTCTCCAAGAAATTGTCAGCAAAACATTCTGCAAACTCATCTTCAGAGTGTTTTTGCCAATTTGCCCTTCAGATTGAAAGAAACGTTTTTTAAAACCTCGTCCTTCCTGTATTGAACTTATTCATGGCTGTAGAATTTTTGTTAAGCTTTTTGTCCTTTCCTATTCCACTGTGCTCACCTTTACCCATATCACCCTACTTTGCTGATGCTTTGTCCATTCTCTTTGAATTTCTTGAATCTCCATGCACCCGCACCCCCACCCCAAAGTCCTGGAGCTGAGATGACTGACCTCCAACAAGATATTCCTATGTGCCAAGTACTATACAGCTCTAATTAGCAGAGAGATTTCCCAGGATTTCCATTGACCGCAGTTGTGCGAGGACACCTTGATGCTCCACCCGGTTGAATCTGGCCTTGATGTCAAGGGCATTCACTATTGCCTCACTTCTGCAACTCACCTGTTCTGTCCATGTTTGAATCAAAGCTGCAATGAGGTCAGGAGCTGAGTGACCATGGTGGAACTCAAACTGGGTGCCAGGATGGTCTCAGGCTAGTCGTATCCAGTGCTTTCAGCTGTTTCTTGATATCAGTTGGAGTGAGGTTTTGAAACAGTCCATGTTCAAATGGAGCAAGACCTGGACAGTATTGTGGCTTGGGCTGACAAGTGACAAGTAATGCTTGGACCACGTAATTACCAGCCAATGACCATCTCCCCTCGACTTTCAATGCACATACTGCTGCTGAATCTCCCACTATCATTTCATGCTTGAACATTCTTAAAGTTGATCATTTGACCAGAAACTGAACGGGATCAGTGAACTGGGATAGTGTAGGTTAGATGGGCTTCAGATCGGTATGACAGGTCGGCACAACATCGAGGGCCGCAGGGCCTGTACTGTGCTGTAATGTTCTATGTTCTATAATACTGTGTCTTCGAAAGCAGAATACAGGCTGTAATTCTCTGGTGAGTAACTCACCTCCTGACTCCTCAAAATTTGCCCACCAACTAGAAGGCACCATTTGGGAGTGTGATGACATGTAACATAGAGAAGCTAAATGCTGTCCAAATCAAAGCAGTCTTCTTGATTGACAGTGTTAAACGCTGACCTCCTCCTTCTCCACAGATGTGTAATGGCAGCTGTGTGTACCGAAATAAACTGTAGCAACTGTCAGGGTTCCATCCACAGCACCTTCCAGACCCACTGCCTGTACCAGCTAGAAGGACAAGGGTGGCACTTCCATGGGATCTGCAAGCTCTCCTTCAAGTCAGTCACCATACTGGCTTAGAAGTATGTTGCTGTTCCTTCAGTATTGCTGGGTCAAAATCCTGGAATTTCCTCCCCAGTAGCATTGTGGGTATTGCTACATCATAATTGACTGCCATAGCTCAAGGAGGCATTTCAGGATGGGCGATCAATGCTGTCTTTGCAAGTGATGCCCACGTCCTATGAAACTATCACCACTTCATGTTTGCAACTGCAGCTAGGCAATCTAAAGTCAATTGGTCAATGAACCAGGAACAAAAAATTAGTCTCCGCAAAAGTGATCCTGAAGTTACCAAATTGTAGGAAAAATCCATCTGGTTCACAAGTTTCTTTGAGAGAAAGATACCTGGTGTCCTCCTCTTTGGTCTATATGCTACACGTAGCAATGCAGTTCACTCTTAACTGCCCTATGAAGTGACTCATACGGTGATTTGGAATAGTGAAGGAAGTAGGTCATAATTACTGGTTTCATGTCATCGTGTCAGCTCTGTCTGATTAGTTCTCCTGACCTTGTTCCCTGTGGTCTTCCTGTATCCCTGCACGTTCTTCCTTTTTGGATGATAATCCAGTTGCTTTTTGAATGCCTCTAAAACTGCCACCTCGACACACACTCAATGCTTTCTAGATCCTAACCACTTCTTCCTCTTCTTTCCGTTGTTTTCTTTTGCCAGTTTTACCTTCAACCAGTGCCCTCTTGTTTTTGACCCTCTCACCAATTGGAAGTTTCTTGCGGCCTACTCTTGTCCAGATCCCTCATGATCTTGTTATCTCTGAGACATCACTATTCAACTTTCTCTTCCCCATGGAGAAAACATCTGATTTCCCCAATCTACTTACGTAACTCAAAGTCCTCATCCCTGGAAACATTCTTGAGAATTTTTTCTATAGTATCCTTAATGAGTTAATGCCTTTCTTAAATTGCGATACCCTGATGAACTGCAGCGGTTCAAAAAGGTAGCTCACCACCGTCTTGCTTCTCCAGGGGCAAAAGGACAAGTGCTGGTTTGGCCAGTGACACCCACATCCAGTGAAAGAATAAAACATCTCTCTAATGTGAAGAATAAATAAAGAACACGACACAATTCTGTACATCAGTTAAACATAACTTACTGTCTTTTGTACTGTATGCTATTAATAATATTTCTGATTAACTGACTGTGCCACATTTACATGAAGTCAACTCTTTTTTTGAAAAGATGTTTCTTTCTAATTTTGTTAAACAGCACCGGACCACCACAAGTCTACATGACTCAAGCAGCAAGCCTTCAGGTGACAACTGGACCAGCAGCCCCCTACACAGCACAACCAGGACTGAGTAACGATATGCCTGCCTATCAGAACACTACCGTCAGTGGACCTCCAGCTGCTGGATACCCAATGGTCTCCCAAGCCCAGCATATTCCTCAGCACCACTCTAACTATTTTCAGCAGCCTCTGCTTTAAGAGAAGTACAGCTCATGTGAGCCTTTCAGCAGATCTCCTGGTTTCCGTGTTATTGTGCTAGATACTGCCCTGCTGAGATTTTGTCACACAATGGCAGTACTGCACCAATAAGTAGAGATCCCCTATATCGGGGGTTTACTGCAGGCAGTTAATTTTCTGTCATCTTCTTGCTTTAATGAAAAGTGATTTTTTTTTTTGGTAATCTTTAGTTGTCTGTCTCCACTCTACATATTGTTTAATGTGATTGCACCCTGTCTTACTCCCTCTGCTATTCACATGATTTGGCAGCTCTGGTTAGTTGCCATTTGCTAGAAATTGGGGAATCAGTGTGCCCACTGTAATTGATTCACAATGAGGCATACCTTCCTGTGGCCCCAGCAGCAATAGAAGAACTGTGAAAGGTCACTGTCCCAAACGACCCATGTGCAGTCCTGCTGTGGACTCTGAGCCAGATGAGGGTGCCATAAGGTTCCCTGTGCTTGGTAATATGAACTCAGCTGGAGCGAGGCTGCTGTTGGTTGCAGTGCTCTTGGATGAGAGAAATGGCCAGGGTTCAAGTCAACATAAAATGCATGAGCCTTGCAGGCTACCTGAAGGAATTTGCTTAAATGCTCACAGCATGGTAATGTTGACCGCACTGTTTCAGTGCCTGCCTCAAACCCGAGCTAGGAATGCTGTGGTCTTTTGTTTTGGAACCCAGTTTAGGTGTCCACATGAAGACACAGCCCTTGACAGAAGTGAGTATCACTGCCCAATCCTGAAGGGAATGGCCAGGGCAAGGCTCCAGTTCATCCTGGTCTTCAGGTTTCCAATTTCAGCTGTGACATTATGATTCTACAATTCACCCATCGTTTTACTGTCACTCCACAAACTGATCAGGCTGGAAACCCATACGAAGGTGTTCAGAACACAATTGATTGTGGCAAGGGCCTCCTGTGAATGAAAAAGTATCTGAAAACCACACCCCACTGGGGTTTTGAAGTAATCAGTTCAGCCTGGTTTGTTTGAAAGAAATGAATAATCAAAAGCAGTGATGTGTGGGGAGCATTTTAGAAAATTTACAGTACAAAGAGCAATCTTGGGGATCATTTGACAGTGTGGTGAGCATATAATAGTATTGGGATCTGTAAGGTTCTAGTGCACTGCCTTTACTGACTGAGCTATCGGCCCTAGTTTGTATTTTTCTGTTGATTTCTCTCTCGTGCAGCACGGGCAATACTAATTCGAGTTGGGCGTGACTTGGTACCAAACTACATTCTTTGTTGCACTCGTACAGTGATCCAGATTGCTGCTGTTTTTTCCCCCTTTTTTGAGTTTTGTAGCACAATAAGTGATTCTATTGTGTTTGTTTCTCAGCTGGCAGTTATTGACAAGTTGCACTTTTCTCAACAACAAAAGCGGTGTTGCATGTTGCCCACACTTTTTTTCAAACCTCACCAACTCATGCACAACCCACCTTCTGGAATTGGTCAGTTTTGGGATAATTCTCCTTTGACACTAGAGCTTCAAGAGACTTGTCCACATTCCTTCGTTTTCCCGTTGTCACATCTCCAAGTTTACTGATGAGAATTCTATTGGAATTGTTTTAATTCTGTTTTTGTTAAACTCCCCAGAACTTGCACGTCGCTCATTAGCACTTGCTGCATCTTTCCAGTGAAGGGTAGAGTTATTAGTGTGGGAGTTGGGGTTTCAGAAGAAATTATAAACTTTAGTCTTTAGAAGGATCACCAGGGGAATGCAGTGCTCACCTTTTAAGGAATTTATCCTGTCTTCATCTTGTTGCACTATAATAGGCTTCGAACATCACAGATCTCATATCTCTATCCCACATCCCATCTCCTTGACCATGTTTTGACTTATTTTATATTTAATCAATATTTTGAAGTAGGACTAGCTAAAATGCAGTATTTTTGTTGCATTTGATTTCAATTTGACATTCTTGTTCTTGGGATTTTGGATGTCTGACGATTTACGAAGAGAAATATAGATCAATCGTGTTTTAAAGTTTTAATGACTAATTCCACGCCAAATTAGTTTAAGGTGTAATAAAAAGCAATCAAGCAGCCAATCTCCACTAAATAGACAGAATAGGGTTTGATCAACTCGAGTTGATTCCTGAAGTTAATGGAAGTATTGGGGAGTGGCAGGGAGAGGAGTAAAGATTGTTCGCAACAAAGACATGCTGCATTTGTAATGCTGTTCCTTCACAATGTTGGAAATGTTTTTCTTTTTAACAGATTTTACATACAACTGTAGCACTTGACAGTTACTTGCAGATTAGATAAAGATTATCCAATGCCTGTGTGCCCAAACCACTTTTTAGAACAGATTTTTAACTGGACATTCTGCCTTGCGCACCCAAAACTAAAAAGAAGACAATTATCTCCCAATTACAAATCTTTTCTTGAACCTCTTCTGCCTTCTGATTCGGCCTCTGGATCTTTAGTAAGCTGTCCCTCACCTAGATGGGTTCTATGCTTCTGCTGTTAATTATTGCAGTTGTTCCCCTCATACAGCCCACAGCCAAGGCTGCCAACCATGTATTTTGATCTAGCCTGGGAATGACCAACTCCTTAGTTAAGCTGATTCTATACAATCTGCAGAACAGTTTTTTTTTGTGTGCAGTTCCATTCTGGCTAGAACCCATCAGACCCCTGTACAGTCTGCTCTTTGTGAGGCACTTTAAATCCTAGAAGTCACTTTTATTCCAATTGGTTTTGGCATTTTCTTGCCACTTTGTTTTATTTATGTAGAATTTACAACACAGAAATACATCATATAACCCAAATGATCCTTGTTGGCATTTAAACTCTGCAAGCCTCCATTCATCTGTCTTTTCCTTTCAGCCTAATTATCCAACTTTTCCTTAAACATACTCTTGGGTTTCACCTAAACTACTCCCAGAAAGATGTTTCTGTTGCGCTCTTATTAGTGACTCTTGTATTCGTGGACTTTTCTAGAAGAAACATTTATTTATCTTATCACGTCTTTCCTAAATTTAAGAACTTCAGTACTCCGACCAATTTGTAGAGTGGAAGTGGAGCTCATGTGAAGTGGCTGTTTTGATAGCCTGAATATTTACTTAATTCTCGAGATATTGGAGATTTTCTTGGACTTTGAATTACCAGTAGGCTGTAAACTGTATACATTCTCAATTCAGTAACAAGTCCAGGCTTGAAGGAAAGAGATGTTAGTCATTTTATTTTGCTGTTAAATCTTTGCTCCCTTTATTTTAATTTGGTTTTATTTATATAAATTACTTGTACTCAATCAGCACAATATGATGGAAACCAATTTCTTCCCTTCCCTACTGACCCCTAAATAAATTCTATCATACTGTATGTTGAAGATTGTTTATAGTTGTACTTTATTCCTCCCACAAAGAAGAAAAATCACTCTGTAGCGATTTTTGCCTGGTTTCCCTGCTCTTATGATGCTCAATCATTATAAGTGAGAGTGTGGGATTCATCTTTTCCTTGTTGTTTTTATTTTGCATCTATCTGAGAATCTTTAATTTTATCTTTTTCCATTGGGTGCTGTAATATACAGAGATGTAAGGTGTCAGCAAGAATGAAACACTGTTCGCTTGTACTGGCAGTTACTAGGCTTCTTTGCCTTCTGGGACTTTCCAATAATAAAGAAATTAATTTTTGTTTAAAATTTTGTATGTTTTGGCTTTGTCTCACTTTTCCTCCTAACCTTAGGTTTGTGTAAGGCATTAAATAAATAATTTCTATTTAGCTGGGTGTAAAAGATTCATAGCAAGAGCAAGGAAATTTCCCCACCCCAACTGTCCCAAACTATGCTTGCCCAGTATTTCACCCACAACCAATATTACTAAAGATTATTTGGTCGTCAGTGCTGTTCTGGGGATCTCCCTATGAACAACTGGCTACTGCAAAGACCACAGTCTTTTTTATTTTTGGACTGTGGACTATTTTTTTAAAAAACAAGACTGGGCAATGAGTTTATGCAATGATACATTTTTTCCTCAAATAATGAGAGAACAAGTAGCTACCATTTAAAAATGGGTGTTGAACAAAGGGTGAACTGTGGCAAAAATGGTTAAGCAATCAGAGGTTCAAAAAGTAGGTATCAAAATAAGTGTCTCGTGTAGGGGGGGTACTAGAGTACTCAAACTATATACACTCCCTCAATTCAGTAACAAGACCAGGCTTCAAGGAAAGAGTTGTTAATTTTATTTTGGTGTTAAATCTTTGCTCCCTTTTATTTTAATTTGACTTAATTTATAAAGATTAATTGTACTTAAAATTGTAAAATAGTAAACAGTTCCCCAAACTCCCCTCTGCTGTTGGTTGAAAGACAATTTGCTTGAAATACTTTAGTGCAGAAACTTGGTGAATAGTTTAATCTGAGTTTGCCAGTCAAGTAAATTTTTTTTTTTGGATAGTTTGGGACTAAATCTTTTAAATTTGCAATAACTTGAGCTAGATTTCCAGTGCATAGCAACATATCCCATAAAACACTTAAAACTATTTAATTACGATGTAGAACATTTTGTAATAGACTAGGGTTATAACACCTTTTTTAAAAAAAGTAGTCAATGGAGTCAGAACATGACTGGCCAGGCCAGTCCCTTGTAGATGCTGCACATTTACATATAGCTTCCACTGCATTTCATGACAATACATGAGATTATTATTCAGTGCCTGAATTAACTTTTGGTTTTTCAATTGTAAATATGCTCTCCAGCCCAGGAAGAAAACAAAAAAAATTCTTACATTCTCAGTACATTCGTTATTTCTCTACTAATTATACCTTGAAACACATGGTTAGAAATGTAAAAAAAGTTAAAGTTGCCATAGTTCTACAGATCATAAGGGTCACCACACTTCAGGTGAGGGGAGATGAGAGGGATCCTTCATGGTAACTTTAGTGCAGGAACTGAACCCACTGTTGGTATTATCTCTGCATTGCAAGCCAACTGAGCTAACACTCCTACTGGTCAGAAATGAGGGGGCTGGGAAATAAAGGGGAGAGATGGAAGCCTGGCCCCTCAAAGCAGAGCTTTTCCTCCTCAGCCATCACTCACTATGCCTAGGTGGGACAAAAAGAATGAGTATTTTAAAAGCAAAGTTTGCTTAACCAGGAACCACTGCAGGTGACAGGCATCATGGGTAATAAGCAAATAGAACTTAAGGACTTGAGCACGGGCGTTTTGGATCCATGCCTACACAGGATAGGTGCTATTCTATTGGAAGATGAGTCTAGCAATAACAAGGCATGGACGAGTGTTTCAGCAGTAAATGAACTGAAATAAAAACAGTTGGATAACGTCATCATATGCTCACAGTTTAATGCTTATGAGAAATTGGAAATTCATGAATACTGAAGAATCTAAATCTGAACTTGGAGAAATTCAGGAGGTCGGACAGCATCTGTGGAGAGAAAGCATTAACATTTCCAGTCCAGTGACCCTACTTTGAGAAATTGCTGGAGAAGCTGTTAACGTTTTAAGACCATAAGACATAAGAGTGGAAGTAAGGCCGTTCAGCCAATTAAATCATGGCTGATGGGCATTTCAACTCCACTTTCCTGCACTCTCCCCATAGCCCTTGATTCCATGAGATCAAGAATTTATCGATCACTGCCTTGAAGGCATCCAATGTCCCAGCCTCCACTGCACTCCGTGGCAATGAATTCCACAAGCCCACCAGTCTCTGGCTGAAGAAATGTCGTCTCATTTCTGTTTTAAATTTACCCCCTCTAATTTTAAGGCTGTGCTCACAGTCCTAGTATCCCTGCCTAATGGAAACAACTTCCTAGCGTCCACCCCTTCTAAGCCATAAATAATCTTGTAAGTTTCTATTAGATCTCCCCTCAACCTTCCAAACTCTAATGAATACAATCCCAGGATCCTTAGCCATTCATCATACGTTAAACCTACTATTCCAGGGATCATCCGTGTGAATCTCCGCTCGACACGCTCCAGGGCCAGTATGTCCTTCCTGAGGTGTGGGGCCCAAAATTGGACACAGTATTCTAAATGGGGCCTAACTAGAGCTTTATAAAGCCTCAGAAGCACATCGCTGCTTTTATATTCCAACCCTCTTGAGATAAACGACGACATTACATTCGCTTTCTTAATCACGGACTCTATCTGGAGAGAATCCTGGACCAACACTCCCAGATCCCTTTGTACTTCTGCTTTACAAATTTTCTCACCATTTAGAAAATAGTCCATGCCTGTATTCTTTTTTCCAAAGTGCAAAACCTCACATTTGCTCACATTGAATTTCATCAGCCATTTCCTGGACCACTCTCCTAAAACTGTCTAAATCTTTCTGCAGCTTCCCCACCTCCTCAGTACTACCTGCCTGTCCACCTATCTTTGTATCATCAGCAAACTTCGCCAGAATGCCCCCAGTCCCTTCATCCAGATCATTAATATATAAGGTGAACAGCTGCGGCCCCAACACTGAACCCTGCAGGACACCACTCATCACCGGTTGCCATTCCGAAAAAGATCCTTTTATCCCAACTCTCTGCCTTCTGTCAGACAGCCAATCCTCAATCCAAGCCAGTAGCTCACCTCAAACACCACGGACCCTCACCTTGCTCAGCAGCCTCCGGTGAGGCACCGTATCAAAGGCCTTTTGCAAGTCTAGATACCTAACATCTACTGGGTTTCCCTGGTCTAACATACTTGTTACCTCTTCAAAGAACTTTGGGCTCTGCTTTCTCTCCACGGATGCTGCCTGATCTGCTCAAGTTTCTGATTTTCAGCATCTGCAGTTTTTGGTTTTGTTTTGAATACTGAAGAATGTTTGGTTTCAGCATATTTCCAAACCCCACAAAGTGGAGCCAAAGCACACTAATAATTGTACTTCAGGTTAAATTGCAGTAAATGACAACCAGATAGCAACCTCAATATTTATTTTCCACAACAGAAAACATGAAACATGGGGGAAAAAAATTTGCATTTGCATTTGCATTTGGTCAACCTTTGTTCAAATCCATACTTCCGTGACTCTGGAGAAGAAAGAGATCAGGGAAGATGGCTGATGGTTGTGTGCCAGTAGTGAATTCTTTTACAGGCCCAGTTTGGTTCTTCTCCAGTGTCTCCTCTTGGAGTTGTACCTACAATATACAAGAAACAGCTGAAATTAGACCTTATGGTTTTTTAGTTCTTTCCAAATGCAAACATGAGCAGAAGCAACCACTGAACAAATTTCAACCTATACTAGTAACATGCAACGTGGTTACATAGACATGTAGCTGTTATAACAGATCTCACCACTGGAAGGCAAGACTAAACAGAGAGCATTAACAGCCTTTGATTTCAGCAGGGTAAATGACAGCACATCATGGTGAGAAGCACTGCAATTGCAGACCTGCCTTCAAAATGGAGAAAAGAGAGCAAAATTTGTCAAAATGCTTTACACATTGATCTGAAATGTGAAGTGCTCTACCAAACACACTGCATCAGAAATGGGGTAAGTGACACCCGAAACGTTAGCCATTTCTGCCCACATACACTGCCAGATCGGGTGAATATTTCCAGTATTTAGTATCTTCATTTGAGGCTTCCAGCATCTACAGTATTTGCTTTTGTGCCAGCAATAAAAGATCACTTTTGCAGTTAAAACACAAGCACTCCTGGTAAAAGACATTTTGATCCAGATCCAGTCTAACTTGTATCAGAACAGTGTCACACTGATCGGACGAGATAAACAAGCTACAAAACAATGAGAAATAGGCACAAAAAAGACAAATCATATGTACAAGTGTAGAAATCTCCAGATCTGTTGAATCTCTAGACCTGCATAGTCCTGCAGTGATTAGCTGAACATCTATTGTCAGGAAAGTATTTTAACGAATTAAAGAAATAATAACAGAACATTTGGAAAATCAATGTAAACAAATAGAGTCAACATGTTTTCCTGAAAGGGAAAGAGTATCTGACTAATTCATTGGAGACTTGAGGAAATCTCAACCAGAGTGGATAGAAAGGAACCAATAGATGCACTGTATTTTGACTTCCAAGGTACCTCACAAAAGATTAAGTCACAACAGTACATGGTGTCGGGGGTAGTATATTGGCATGCATAGAGAATTGGCTCATGGACAATGAGTGGAGATAAGGTTTTCTTTTTCCTGAGGTGTAAAAAGGCTAAGAATCTGCCCAGAAGAGAAATTGGTACAATGTATCCTTGCCCCTGGCCAGCAGGAGAGTCTAGAGACAGTTTGACTATATTTAAAAAAAGGAGTAGGCTGTTCGGTCACTCAAGCCTGTTCTGCCATTCATTTGGATCGTGGCTGATCCAATACTCATTCCACTTTCCTGCCTTTTCCAAGTGACCCTTGATTCCACTACAGATTGAGAATCTATCTCAAACGTATATATACCCAAGAGAACTCTGTCCCCACAGCTAGGAGTTCCAAAGGTGATCAATCCTCTGGGAGAAGAAATTTCACAAATTTCTTAATTTAGCAACTCTGTATTCTGACTATACCCTCTGTTCCTAGACCGTTCCATAGGGGGAAATAACCTCTCAGAACTTACCCTGTCTAGCCCCTTATGAAACATGTGATTTCATTGAAACTTATATCTCATTCTTCTAAATTCCAATGGGTAGGTTCCACCCAGTTTAATCTCTGGTCATTGGTCAATCCCTCTATATAGGGAATTATCCTTCAGAGAACCTTCAGTGAACAGCCTCCAATGAAATAAAATAAGGGGATCTAGACTGCTTATAGTACTCTAGGTGTGGTCTCACCAGCACCTTGTGCAGTTGCTGTAAGACTAAACTGCAACTCCCTTGAAATAACAGCCAACATTCCATTAAGCCTACCTGCTGCACCTGTGTTTTAGCTTTGCATTTCATGCACAAGTACTCGCAAATTCATTTCTGTAGCAGCTTTCTGCAGTGTCTCATTTTAAATAATACGTCATTAAGCAGTCAGCTACAAGACAGAAGAGAAACAACTTGCAATAACAAAAACTAGCTGCCAATGTCCTGTTTTAAAAACCAGAAGGTTGCTACCCAAGGAACATCCATGCAAAGTACAGGCAAATCTACAATCAATCTGGCAGCAGGCAGTGCAAGGAATTCTAGATAATAAAATGTGAGGCTGGATGAACACAGCAGGCCAAGCAGCATCTCAGGAGCACAAAAGCTGACGTTTCGGGCCTAGACCCTTTAGGCCCAAAACGTCAGCTTTTGAGCTCCTGAGATGCTGCTTGGCCTGCTGTGTTCATCCAGCCTCACATTTTATTATCTTGGATTCTCCAGCATCTGCAGTTCCCATTATCTCTGGAGTGCAAGGAATTCTACCTGATGTAGTACAGAAGCAGCATTATAAGAAAGGACAGGCCTTCTATAAAAGTTAATATTCTCAATTGGAGTAAGGCAAATTTTGATGGGGAACTTGGTCAGCATTGACAAGTTGGACCAAGGGTCTATTTCCATGTCTGTTCCCAGCCCACTGTATCATGTTATGCTGCTAAGTCTACACAACTTGTAAGCATTGTATGCTGTGGTACAAATGAGCAACGTACTGAATGCACTTCACCTGCACATACAATGCTACAATCTATGTTATTGACAGGCAATTACTAAAGCCCCTTAAATCACACTTTCGGTTTGATTTGAATCAAGCAGTGAAGCCTCAAATTAGCGACGGCAATCATTAGTGTGATGACCCACACGTCACCGTGCTCAGTCACTCCAGTTTTTGCCGTGACCTGACTTTGGACTTCCAGGAAAAAGTCATTGGTTGTCATCTAAATGCCGATTGTCTTTTGAGGAAAGGTTGAACAGGTTCAGCTGTATGAATTGGACATTACAAGAATGAGAGGGGAAATTATTTGGATGCTTCAAGAATATTTTATAGAAATGTAGAAGTGAGAGGATAGCGGTTCAAGCCTGTTCTGCTATTCAATCTGATATGGCTGACCTGCTATCTCAATGCCAAACTTTCTTTCATTGCTTTCTCCCTATACCCCTTGATGCCTTTAATATCTTGAAGATACTCGATGACTTGGTGTCCCAAGGCTTCGGTGGTAGAAAATTCTACAGGTTCACTACCCTGAGTCAAGAAAGCTCCCCCTCATCTCAGCCTAAATGGTCCTGAGACTGCTCCCTGGTTCTAGACCCCCTAGCCAAGGAAAACATTCTTTTATCATTTACGGGCTGAGGGAGTCACTAGCCAGACCAGCATTTACTGCTCACCCCTAAACGCTCAGACAGCAGTTTCCTTCCCTAAAGGACATTAGTGAACCAGATGGGTTTTTTCCAAAATCAACAATTGATTCACTGTCATTAGACTCTTAATTCCATATTTTAATTGAAGTGTTGCCATCTGCTGTGGTGGGATTCAATGTTCTAGGGGACCTGGGTTTATCTGGATTAACAGTCCACTGATAATGCCACCAGGCAGTTGTGTCCACATGAGACCTCCCCCTTTGCCAATGTCTGGTCTATCCAGCCGGTTGGATTTTTATATGTTTCCATCAGATCCCCTCTCATCCTCTAATTTCTACAGAACACAGGGCCTATTGAGCCAAACTCGCCTCGTACAGCATTTTCGTTATCAGCTTAGCAAACATTCACTGCATTCCCTCTACGGTAAGTATATCCTTATTTAGGTAGGGAGTGCAAAAAACTGCACAGACGATAACTCCAGGTGCAATCTCACCAAGTACAACTGCAGCACATCATCCCTGAAGTCAAATCCTCCTGTAAGGAAGACTAATATTCAATATGCCTTCCCAACTGCTTGGTATAAAACTTGTCTACATTGACTGGTTTACAAGGGCACCCACTTTGTACATTCATACTTCCCCTGATGAAACTAGAATGACAGGATGGGATTTAAACAATAAAAAATGGTTCCATGCCTCACCTGCAACTTCCTCCTCACCCAACCCTCTCTTTATACAAACACAGGTGCAAGAGTTGGCAATTTGGCCCATCAAGCCTCTTCCACTGTTCACTTTGATCATGATTGATCCTCTAGATCAACACCACATTCCTGCTCTCTTCCCCTTCCTTTAGCCTCCAGAAGTTTATTTCTTTTTTGAATGTATTTGCTGATCTGGTATCCACCACCGTGTGTTAGAAAATTCCACAGGACACTACCATTTGAGTAAAAACGTATCTCCTCATCTCAGTCCTAAATAGTCTATCATATCCTCAGACTGTGCTCCCTGGTTCTAGACTTCTCAATCAAAGTCACACTATCTGTCCAGCCTCATCACAATTTTATAAGTTACAATGAGATCCTCTTGTTGTTCTAAACCTCAGTGAATACAGGCCTAGTGGACTCGATCTTTGTGAATAATAAAGCCACCATTCCAGGAATCATTAAAATAGAACATTCATGTTCTGAAGAAGAGTCAGAACTGGACTTGAAATGTTGACCCTGCCTTCACTCCACAAATGCTGCCAGACCTGCTGAGTTTCTCCAGCGATTTGTTTTTTAATCCCAGGAATCAGCCTGTTGAACCTTTGCCACACTCCCTCTATGGCAAGTATACCTTTTCTTCCCTCTAACAGCCTCCCCTGAAGAAGAGTACTGCCAGATTAAAACAAAAATTCTGTTTATCTCTCTCTCGCAGATGCTACCAGACTTGCTGAGTTTCTCCAGCATTGTGCGTTTCAGTTTTCCAGCATCTGTAGTATTTTGTTTTTATAAAATCTGTGTACAAGTATACACAAATCTGTGGAGAATGGCCATCAACACAGAAAACATGAGCATCTGGAGCAGGAGGCGGCCATTTGGCCCCATGAACCTGCACCACCAATTGATAAGACTATTGCTCTTTCCATGTACAATTCAAACAGGAATAATAAGAACCAAAGCCATGGACCTTCTATACACCATAAAATGTAGGAGCAGGAATAGCCAATGATTCTGCTCTGCCTTTCACAGCTAATAATCTTCAACTCTATTTTGCTGCCTTTTTCTCATAAACCTTGATTCCCTTATCAATTAAAATCTATCCATCTCAGCCTTGAATAGAGTGAACAACCAAACCTCTACAACCCTCTGTAGTGAAGAATGCCACAGTTTCACCACCCTCAGAAAAAAAATTCCTCGTTTTTTTTCTGAAATTTTGCTCTCTAGTCCTAGGCTCTCCCACAAGAGAAACAACCTTTCCACATCTGTCTACCATGTCAAATCCCCCCCAGAATCCTGTATGTTCAATTAAGATTGAATCTCGTTCTTCTAAAGTCGAATGAGTAGAATTCCAACTTCCTCAACCGCTCCTTATGAGGCAATTCCTTCTTATCTGGGATCAGCCTAGTTGAACCTTTGTGGATGGTCTCCAATGCCAGTTGTACCTTTCCTCACATAAGGGACCAAAGCTGCTCACAGTATTCTAGGAGTGGTCTAATTATTGTTTTATATAATTTTAGCAATGTTTATACTCCATTCCCTTAGAAATAAAGGCCAACATTCCCTTTGTCTTCCCCGTTACCCACTGAACTTGTATGCTAGCTTTCTGTGATTTCTATACGAGGACTCCCAAAGCCCACTGTACTGCAGCTTTCAGCAGTCTTTCTCCATTTAATATTCAGCTCCTCTATTCTGCCTGCTAAAGTGCACAACTTCATTATATCAGGAATCTTGTCCGATGGCCAGATTCGCATTGTATTGTATCAGGCAGTTTAGAACAACCCGGTGAAAATGTCCAGTGTTGAGACATTTGCTTTGCTTAATGTTGAATATAGTTGTAGCTGTCCTGAAAATCCCCACACTGGGGTATCAGTGGGCAGTTGTTCCTGGCATTTTGCACAAAATTAAGTGATGTTTTGGTGTAATGTGGTGTAAACCACATTATATTCCATCTAACTAGGCTTTTGCTGACTAGCCAAACCTGCCTCTACCCATTTGCAGACTCCTTGCATCATCCTCACCACTCGCCTTCCCACACATTTTTGTGCCACCCGCAAACTTGGCATTCCCATGGCAAGACCTTGGAACGGATTTTTGAGTGTTAAAAAAAAGTTCACAACAGTATAGATTATTACTTAAGGTGGGATTGAAGTGAAATGATTACAGGATCAAACATCAGAAGCTTGATAGAAAAGTGCACAGTGCATTGGATCCCCGCTATCATGATATTAAGAACAAAGGATTTAGGGCCATTGAGCCCTTCTAACCAGTTCCACTATTCAATGAGATTGTAGGGGACATAGTTGTTATCGATCTTCACTTTCTTGTCACAGCCTCAACTCCAAGATGCCTTGTCTAAATTCAATGCTTCTGCTACCTGCATTAATTTCTGTCCCGAGAAAGTAATTCTTCATCTGACCTAAATTGGGAACCAGCCAAATATTTAAATTATATGAGACAAATAAAAACTGCACATTGTGGAATCCAAGGCAGACAGACAGTCAGGAGGCTGGAAGAACCCAGCAGGTCAGGCAGCATCTGGAAGAAAGGAACAGTCAATGGTTCAGGTATTATCTTTCTTCAGGACTCTTTAACCTGTATCATCTAGTAAAAGATTCCTCAAAAGGGTAACATCCTCTTGGCATTCAAACTGTCAGCTCACCTCAGGATTTTATACATTTACACCAAAACATCACTTAGTTTTGTGAAAAATGCCAAGAACGACTGCCCACTGATACCCCAGTGTGGGGATTTTCAGAACAGCCATAATTATGTTCGACATTAAACAAAGCAAAGGCCTCAACACTGGACATTTTCACAAGATCTTTCCTAAACTACCTGATATGATCCAATGTGAATCAGACGATCAGATAAGATTCCTGATGTGAACTTTTTCCTTAAAAATGCAAACCATACGTGATCTAATCATGAAAGTATGCCTCTGATGGGTGAGTCACACAGTACCAATGTTACGTGAACAAAGATCTTTTGTAGCACACTGAAAACTGGTTTCTGATTCTCTGCTGAACTGCCAAAGGAATGCAGGTGAAAAGCTGGACCAACTAAGTCAGTTTTAAAGACTGACGGGGAGGAAATTTCAATAGATGAGCTGGGACACCATTGTCAGAGGCCAGACTCCCTGAACCCATACCTGATCTTGTTGCCGGTTTTCATGCGGATCCACTGTGGAATTGGCCTGTTTTGCTTCATCTTCTTGGCCAGGAAGCGCTTGATCCTGAAAGTTTTGTGGGATGGCTACAAGTATAAAGGAAATGAAATGAACAGTTGAACGACAATATTTACAGCCTCACCTGAAAACTAAATAAGGAACATTTTGGCAGTTGGGGTTTTCTAAGTAATGGCGACGGGTGTGTCGGTGGGGGGAACACCTGCCAAATCTGTCAGGTGGGTGGATATTGCTTGGAGGGTATAGCTTTGCTGCCAAATGTCACAGTGGACCACAAGGTGAAAGTCTGTCTTCAAAAAAAGATGGAATGATGGAAAACTAATGGCACAACCAGGGATGATTTGACCCATCGCATTCATCCCACTCAACCCAGTCCCACTTTCCAGCATCTGATCTATAGCCCTGAAAGTTACAGCACTTAAAGAGGGCGAGGGCCTCTGCCTCCACTGCCTGAAAAAAAAAAGGGTCACAGCTTCCTCACTCTAGCAGTTGAGACATGAGTCCAGTCACGAAACCTGGGCTGGTAGGTCACCACATCCGCCTCAACTGGAACAGGACAGGGCAGCCTGATGATTGAGGCAGAAGAGATGCTGGGATTCATAAACTGTAACAAAAACAAAAGTTACCGGGAAACCTTTGCAAAACACTTAGTTCAGCCTCAGGTGCAGTATCATGTCCAGTGCTAGGTGTATAACAGACCAATGTTCACACGATGAACCATTCATCACAAGACTTTCAGACATTTGCAAGATTTTCATTATAAATTTAGTTTTGCACAATTTATTTTCATATTTCCAAGTCCAAAATCTGGCACGCCCTTCTCCTCCCACCACAACAACAAAGAACAATATATCAGAGGTAACGGGAACTGGAGATGCTGGAGAATCCAACATAACAAAGTGTGGGGCTGGATGGACACAGCAGGCCAAGCAGCATCTCAGGAGCACAAAAGCTGATGTTTCGGGCCTAGACCCTTCATCAGACAGGGGCATGGGGTGAGGGTTCTGCAATAAATAGGGAGAGAGGGGGAGGCGGACCGAAGATGGAAAGAAAAGAAGATAGGTGGAGAGGTAGGGAGGGGATAGGTCAGTCCAGGGAAGACAGACAGGTCAAGAAGGTGGGATGAGGTTAGTAGGTAGGAGATGGAGGTGCGGCTTGGGGTGGGAGGAAGGGATGGGTGAGAGGAAGAACAGGTTAGGGAGGCAGAGACAGGTTGGACTGATTTTGGGATGCACTGGGTGGGGGGGGGGGAGGGGGAGAAGAGCTGGGCTGGTTGTGTGGTGCAATGGGGAGAGGGGACGAACTGGGCTGGTTTTGGGATGCGGTGGAGGAAGGGGAGATTTTGAAGCTGGTGAAGTCCACATTGATACCATTGGGCTGCAGGGTTCCCAAGCGGAATATGAGTTGCTGTTCCTGCAATCTTCGGGTGGCATCATTGTGGCATTGCAGGAGGCCCATTATGGACATGTCATCTAAAGAAAGGGAGGGGGAGTGGAAATGGTTTGCGACTGGGAGGTGCAGTTGTTTATTGCAAACCGAGCGGAGGTGTTCTGCAAAGCAGTCCCCAAGCCTCCGCTTGGTTTCCCCAATGTAGAGGCAGCCACACCGGGTACAGTGGATGCAGTATACCACATTGGCAGATGTGCAGGTGAACCTCTGCTTAATGTGGAAAGTCATCTTGGGGCCTGGGATAGGGGTGAGGGAGGAGGTGTGGGGGCAAGTGTAGCACTTCCTGCGGTTGCAGGGGAAGGTGCCGGGTGTGGTGGGGTTGGAGGGCAGCGTGGAGCGAACAAGGGAGTCACGGTGAGAGTGGTCTCTCCGGAAAGCGGACAGGGGTGGGGATGGAAAAATGTCTTGGGTGGTGGGGTCGGATTGTAGATGGCGGAAGTGTCGGAGGATGATGCGTTGTATCCAGAGGTTGGTGGGGTGCTGTGAGAGAACGAGGGAGATCCTCTTTGGGCGGTTGTGGCGGGGGCGGGGTGTGAGGGATGTGTTGCGGGAAATGCGGGAGACGCGGTCAAGGGAGTTCTCGACCACTGTGGGGGGAAAGTTGCGGTCCTTGAAGAACTGTTCAGTTCAGAAAGTCCAGTTCTGGGCGCCCTATTATAGGAAAGATGTGGATGCTTTGGAGAGGGTTCAGAGGAGGTTTACCAGGATGCTGCCTGGACTGGAGGGCTTATCTTATGAAGAGAGGTTGACTGAGCTCGGTCTCTTTTCATTGGAGAAAAGGAGGAGGAGAGGGGACCCAATTGAGGTATACAAGATAATGAGAGGCATAGATAGAGTCGATAGCCAGAGACTATTTCCCAGGGCAGAAATGGCTAGCACGAGGGGTCATAGTTTTAAGCTGGTTGGTGGAAAGTATAGAGGGGATGTCAGAGGCAGGTTCTTTACGCAGAGAGTTGTGAGAGCATGGAATGCGTTGCCAGCAGCAGTTGTGGAAGCAAGGTCATTGGGGTCATTTAAGAGACTGCTGGACATGCATATGGTCACAGAAATTTGAGGGTGCATCCATGAGGATCAATGGTCGGCACAACATTGTGGGCTGAAGGGCCTGTTCTGTGCTGTACTGTTCTATGTTCTATCTAACTTGGACATCTGGGATGTGCGGGAGTGGAATGCCTCATCGTGGGAGCAGATGTGGTTGAGGCGGAGGAATTGGGAATAGGGGATGGAATTTTTGCAGGAGAGTGGGTGGGAGGAGGTGTATTCTAGGTAGCTGTGGGAGTCGGTGGGCTTGAAATGGACATCAGTTACATGCTGGTTGCCTGAGATGGAGACTGAGAGATCCAGGAAGGTGAGGGATGTGCTGGAGATGGCCCAGGTGAACTTAAGGTTGGGGTGGAAGGTGTTGGTGAAGTGGATGAACTGTTCGAGCTCCTCTGGGGAGCAAGAGGCGGCGCCGATACAGTCATCAACGTAACGGAGGAAGAGGTGGGGTTTGGGGCCTGTGTAGGTGCGGAAGAAGGACTTTTCCACGTAACCTACAAAGAGGCAGGTATAGCTGGGGCCCATGCGGATGCCCATGGCCACCCCCTTAGTCTGTAGGAAGTGGGAGGAATCGAAAGAGAAGTTGTTGAGGGTGAGGACGAGTTCGGCTAGGCGGATGAGGGTGTCGGTGGAGGGGGACTGGTCGGGCCTGCGGGACAGGAAGAAGCAGAGGGCCTTGAGGCCATCTGCATGCGGAATGCAGGTGTATAGGGACTGGACGTCCATGGTGAAAATGGGGTGTTGGGGGCCAGGGAATTGGAAGTCCTGGAGGAGGTGGAGGCCGTGGGTGGTCCATGGTGAAAATGAGGTCCAGTCCCTATACACCTGCATTCCGCATGCAGATGGCCTCAAGGCCCTCCGCTTCTTCCTGTCCCGCAGGCCCGACCAGTCCCCCTCCACCGACACCCTCGTCCGCCTAGCCGAACTCATCCTCACCCTCAACTTCTCTTTCAATTCCTCCCACTTCCCACAGACTAAGGGGGTGGCCATGGGCCCCAGCTATGCCTGCCTCTTTGTAGGTTACGTGGAAAAGTCCCTCTTCCGCACCTACACAGGCCCCAAACACCACCTCTTCCTCCAGTACACTGATGACTGTATCGGCGCCGCTTCTTGCTCCCCAGAGGAGCTCGAACAGTTCATCCACTTCACCAACACCTTCCACCCCAACCTTCAGTTCACCTGGGCCATCTCCAGCACATCCCTCACCTTCATGGACCTCTCAGTCTCCATCTTAGGCAACCAGCTTGTAACTGATGTCCATTTCAAGCCCACCGACTCCCACAGCTACCTAGAATACACCTCCTCCCTCCCACCCTCCTGCAAAAATTCCACCCCCTATTCCCAATTCCTCCGCCTCCGCTCCCACGATGAGGCATTCCACTCCCGCACATCCCAGATGTCCAAGTTCTTCAAGGACCGCAACTTTGCCCCCACAGTGGTCGAGAACGCCCTTGACCGTGTCTCCTGCATTTCCCGCAACACATCCCTCACACACCGCCCCCGCCACAACCGCCCAAAGAGGATCCCCCTCGTTCTCACACACCACCCCACCAACCTCCAGATACAACGCATCATCCTCCGACACTTCCGCCATCTACAATCCGACCCCACCACCCAAGACATTTTTCCATCCCCACCCCTGTCTGCTTTCCGGAGAGACCACTCTCTCCGTGACTCCCTTGTTCGCTCCACACTGCCCTCCAACCCCACCACACCCGGCACCTTCCCCTGCAACTGCAGGAAATGCTACACTTGTCCCCACACCTCCTCCCTCACCCCTATCCCAGGCCCCAAGATGACTTTCCACATTAAGCAGAGGTTCACCTGCACATCTGCCAATGTGGTATACTGCATCCACTGTACCCAGTGTGGCTTCCTCTACATTGGGGAAACCAAGCTTGCGGACCGCTTTGCAGAACACCTCCGCTCAGTTCGCAATAAACAACTGCACCTCCCAGTCGCACACCATTTCCACTCCCCCTCCCATTCTTTAGATGACATGTCCATCATGGGCCTCCTGCAGTGCCACAATGATGCCACCCGAAGGTTGCAGGAACAGCAACTCATATTCCGCCTGGGAACCCTGCAGCCTAATGGTATCAACGTGGACTTCACCAGTTTCAAAATCTCCCCTTCCCCCACCGCATCCCAAAACCAGCCCAGTTCGTCCCCTCCCCCCACTGCACCACACAACCAGCCCAGCTCTTCCCCCCCACCCACTGCATCCCAAAACCAGTCCAACCTGTCTCTGCCTCCCTAACCGGTTCTTCCTCTCACCCATCCCTTCCTCCCACCCCAAGCCGCACCCCCATCTACCTACTAACCTCATCCCACCTCCTTGACCTGTCCGTCTTCCCTGGACTGACCTATCCCCTCCCTACCTCCCCACCTATACTCTCCTCTCTATCTATCTTCTTTACTCTCCATCTTCGGTCCGCCTCCCCCTCTCTCCCTATTTATTCCAGTTCCCTCTCCCCATCCCCCTCTCTGATGAAGGGTCTAGGCCCGAAACGTCAGCTTTTGTGCTCCTGAGATGCTGCTGGGCCTGCTGTGTTCATCCAGCCTCACACTTTGTTATCAAAGAACAATATATAACAGGAACAGAACCATCAGCCCTCCAAGCCTACACTGCCACATTTTGCCTTTCCACACCATAAATGTCTTCATTCACAGGATCCATATCCCTCTATTCCCTTCCTATTTTGCATTCATCCAGGTGCTTCTTGAATGCTGTTGTCACATCTGCTTCCACCACCTCTGCTGGCAACATGTTCCAGACATTCACTACCCTTTGTGTGAAAAAAAAACCCAGCCTCTCTGACATTTCTTTTGAAGTCCACCCGAGCCCCCTCTCACCTTGAACCTGTATCCCCTAGTAATTGATCCCTCCACCCTGGAAAAAAGCTTCATATTTTCCATGGTATCCACAATCTAAACTTCTATCAGGTTGCCCTTAACCTCCTTCACTCCAGTGAAAACACACCCAAGTCCATCCAACCCTCCTTCACAGTAAAATCCCGCAGACCAGGCAACATCCTGGTAAAACTTTTCTGTACCCTCTCCAAAGCATCCACATCCTTCTGGTAGTGTGGTGGCCACAACTGTATGCACAATATTCCACGTGTGGCCTAACCGATATTTTATAAAGCTATCACACTGAAAGTCCCTGCTAGGACGGTTGTGTTTGACATTTACTGGGACTTGCATCTGTAACACTGAGCCACACACTCGAGGGAGAAGGCAAGATGCCTAACTGTCCTGAAACTGTGTGACCATCCCATGTGCTGCTGAGATTCGAGTTGGGGCAAGTTCCGGCAGGGGAGGCAGAGACTCCTTTCCCCTCGGCTTGCTTTAGGAAGGGGTCTGGTGCGTGGCCCCCTGCAGGGATCAGGCTGGACGAGCCAGTGTCCAGTAGCTAAATGCCGGGAAGAGAAATTAGGTTATGTACTCCATCCTTATGATTTTTCGTTTCAATACAGATGCTGAATGTTACAGCGGGGCTTTCCGGACGGATTCACGACATTTACTGAACAAGCCGCCAGCCCGGAGGAGGCGGATGGGGACGGATTGTATCCGCCTGCACTCACCATGGCCGCTACCTCCGCCCGATCGCTCCTCAGGCACCCCACAAAGAAAGAGGAAGTGGCTCCGGCGCAGGGTCAAAGGTTAAGGCTGAGCTTCCGCTGGGGGCCCTCACACCGCCGTTTCCTTTTGTTGTGTGGCTGCATGGTGGCCAGACAAACGGCCGTCGGCGCAGTACGTGAGGAGAGAGGTGGAGGTGGAGGTGGGGGTGGGAATTCGCGTTGAGAAAATAAGATTGGAGTTCTTCCGTGGCGAATTTTTCAAAAAAAAAATAAAAATAGCGACATGCGTGCATTTAAAAGCAAGACAAAAATCAAGCGCTTAGTCTGGACAGACATTGGATGCGACGAGCTGCTGGGAAGGACCCTTGTCGCGTGTGTCCAGTTGCCGTGAGGGAAACGGAGGAGCCGCCGCTTCGTTGGGGGACGGTGCGCGCGGTCCATCGGTTTTGGTGTCGTGGCGGTGATGTCGGTAACGGATTTGTTCAGCGTGATCCAGAGCTCCCTGTCGGCGGACCAGGATGTGAGGGAGGTGAGTGGGTTTCCATGACAAGCGGAGGGTGAGGGTGAGGGTGAGGAACGGGGGTGGGGGGGGAAGAGGGGCTGAGGAGAGGCAACGGACGGGAAAACACTGCAGCCGGCGCAGGGGCCGCTCATTTGTGGGCACAGCAAGATGCCGCCTTGCATTGAGGGACGGGGACTGGCACGGGGGGGGTGGGGGGGAGGTGATTGACACCCCCACCCCCACCCCCACCCCCACCCCCACCCCCACCCCCACCCCGTTGGTAGTTGGGGCGTAGGGATAGTTCATCTCCCCGTGAGGCAGGACCCCGGTTCAACAACTCACCTGAAAGGTGGCACCTCCTGGGAGTGCAGCACCCCCTCGCCCCTCTACCGGCGTTGACCTGTCATCAAGGTTTGAGCCCACACACCTGTGTGTCAGAGATAACGGGGACTGCAGATGCTGGAGAATCCAAGAGACCAAAGTGTGAAGCTGGATGAACACAGCAGGCGTCTGGGTCTAGGCCCGAAACGTCAGCTTTTGTGCTCCTGAGATGCTGCTTGGCCTGCTGTGTTCATCCAGCTCCACACTTTGTTATCTGTGTGTTAAACTGTCTTGCTACTTTTCCCTCGACAATGCACCTCCAGGTTAAATTTGCTTTCGTTGCAGGACTTTAAAAGAAAAACACACAGTAGAGCTGTCAAGTGATGTATGCAGGTCTGACACGTATACTTCAAAATGGACTTCCTTCATGACCAGTGCATTAATTTCCAAGTGCTGGTTTTCTAATGTGCCCCCCCCCCGGTGACTATCCCTGCTTGTTGTGGAGAAGTGAGCTGCCTCCTGAACCGCTGCAGTTTTTGGCATGCAGCAGTGCATGCACATGCAGACAGAGACATACACACTCACGTGCCCAGACACACGTTCGGATGCAATTGCCAGGATTCTGACCTAGCGGCACAGAAGGGACGGCCAAGACTGCTCCAAAGACTTGTGACCTGAAAGGGGATTTCACAGTTTGAGGCGGCCAGTGGCACTGCTGCCAATGTTGCTCTCGGTACTGCGGTGTAAATATCAGCCTAGAATGTGTACCCGAATCTCTGGAGTGGGACTTGAACCCATGAATTTACGAATGAGTTAAAGATCCTACCCACTGGCCAAGGCGAACACAATGTTGAGATATTAACTTTCCAAAGAGATTGAAAAGTGGAAGAAGGAAGTTGCTACATAATTCTGGCAAAACTCTGCAGGTCTGGCAGCATCAGTGAAAATAGTTCTGAAGAAACGTTATACCAGACTTGAAACATTAATTCTCTTCTTTCTACACAGATATCAGACCTGTTTGGTTTCTGTAGCATTCCATGTTTGTAGCAGATTTCCCCCGTTCAGGTGGGGCCGAGTTCCACTTGGATTGCTTTGATGCCTGAAAATCTATGTTTAGTATTCATATCGTTTTCAGTACGTATCTAACCTAATGTTCTGGAACTGCAAAGAAGATAACAAGGACAGTGAGATTTAGGAACCAGTGGGCGTAGTGGTAATGCCACTGAACCAATTATCCAGAACCTTGGGCTAATGCTGTAAAGGCATGAGTTCACATCACGCCATGGCAGATAGTAAAGTTTTAATCCAAAATATTCTAGAAGCTTTTTATTTTGACAAAGCTAGCCTAACAGGGACCATGTAACCATGTACAATTGATGTAAAAACACATCTTGTTCACTTAAGTCCTATAGAGAAGGCAATCTGCCTTCCCCAGTTGGTCTGGCCTGTATGTGACTTCAGACCCATACCAACGTGGTCAATTCCTAACTGCCCTCTGAGGTGGCCAAGCAAGTTGTTCAGTCCAAGGGCAATGGGGGATGAGTAGTAAATATTTGCCTTGTCAGTGATATCCACAGCCTATGAAATAATAAAAAAAACAATGAAATCTAATGCAATAGCAGCTTGTTGTGCCCGCAGGACCCTTCAGTATCATGTTTTGACACATCCACACCTTGTTGCTAACTAAGCGATGGATTCTGAGATCTCCCATCCTTTAACTTGCTATGCAGCTGCGTACACCCCATTCTATCATTCTTCTTGATCTTTTGTAGGAAATAAGAAAAGTTGTCCAGGTCCTTGAACAGACAGCTCGTGAGATACTTACCCTGCTGCAGGCTGTCCATCAGACATCCGGCTTAAAAGACGGTAAGTTTGAAGGGAAACTACTTGCAGCTAAGGGGAAATAGCAGGGGAATGGAAGTTGTTGAGTAGTTAGACCAAAGAACTGACTTGGGTATGATGGGCTGCATGACTACTTCTTTTGCTGCTGTGGAACAAGAGGGAGTCAGTAACATTTTACTTTGTCTTCACTTTTTATTTTTTATGTTTCTCTTCCTCATTTACCTCTTTTGCGTGAGACTCACTTTATTCAGTTCTCCAGCTTTCTGTCTTCTGTTTCTTTCTTTGGCTGTTTAAAACAGGATGAAATAATCAGGCAGGGGAATGGGAAAAGAATGTACAATGCACTGTCAGTGGGTCCACATGGTGTGCCCAGTGGCCTTTTTGTTGTGTGTCTGACAGAACTTAATGATAACTTTGTGATTCTAGGCAAGGATGCTACCAGCTGGCCTACAGCTGATGCACAAAGTTCCATCTTCAAGTCCCAGTCCAAGGCTTGTGCACAAAGTCAAGGCTGACTCCCCTGCACTGAGTTGGGGGACTATTGCACCGACACAAACAGTCTTTCCAATGAGATATTAAATTGATACTTTACCTTCATGCGTGAGTGGATGACCCAGTCTCATGGTGACCCTTTAAAGACAGTTCTCCCCATTATTGCTGATTCATATTTATCCCTCAGTTGACAACTTGTAACCGGTTGGTTGCCTGACCATTACTATCAATGGGAGGTTGCTGTGTGACACAGGCCTCAGTTCCACTCTCCTGCTTACCCCCAATACCCTTTCACTCCCTTATTAGTTAAGAATCACAGCTCCTGTGGTGGATTTGAACGGAAAATGCTGGAAAATTGTGAGCAGGTCTAGAGGCATCTGTGACGTGAGAAACAGAGTTCATGATTCAAGAAAGTCTTTGGATGTTGCCAGATCCAGTGAATTTTTCTAGCATTTTCTGTTTTTCTTTCCAGTCCCCAGCATCCACAGTGTTTTATTTATGTTTAATTAATCTGAAATATGAATCTCGGTGTGAGGGTAACTGCAGATACAACCCCTTTAGAAACACGCTGTAGTGAAATGTATTAATCTCTGAAGCAAGTCTTGGCCCTCCAGAAATTAGTGCATAATACCAAGAAAGAAAGATCCCCTCCTTCCACAATCTCAAGTTGCCCAATTGCTGTCTTACAGCTCATTAAGTTTTTTTTTGAAGAGTAGTCACTTGCAGGATAGCAACTTCCAATTTGAGCACAAAGCTCCTAGAACAAAACTGTGTGTTAATGACTAGATAATCTGTTTTTATGATGCTGATTGATGGATCAATAATGGACCAGGACCCGAGAGAGGAATTGCCTGTTCTCCTTCAAATTGTGGTGGTGATCTTTATGATTTTAACATAATACGATGCCATGTTAATAAAGATTTATATTAATCAATTTTTTTTTGCATGTGTTAAGTAATGAAGAAGTGCCAGAAAGCACGTGAACATTTTGAAGCTGTGAGGACACATCTGGATGAACTGAAAACCAAATTCCCTGCAGACCAGTATTACAGGTTAGTGAAGAAGGCAATACAAGTGCTAAAATGGTAACAAGAGCAGGAAGCCCAGGACGGAAACAGTAAACCCCTAAACGTCCGAAGAAAAAAACGGTGGGTTAATGTTTTGGGTGAAACCCGTTTGATTGACTTCACTGAGGGGTACCTCTGGCTAGTTGCAGATGACGTAAAAATAGATGGAAGGGCAAGCGATGAGGATGACTACAGAGCCTGCAGAGGGATTTACAGACAGCTGCAGTAGGGGACAAAACCTTGATGAATTGAGAGTAGATTGAGTGTTCAGCAACCCTTGCCTCTCCAGAGATTAGTGAGCTTCTGGCTTTGTTGCCTGTCTGCAGTCTTTAAGAGGGAGCTGTTTCAGATTCGAGGAACTATTTCCAGTGCCTAGTTATAGTGCAACAGCCATTGAGTACATGATGCTTTCGATTGGCCACCTGGTGTTTTCCTGTCCAGCAATTTCCTTTGAATTTGTAATTCTTTCAACTATTTTTTCCACTCCGATAAAGAAACTAGGCAGCCTTTCTTTCCGAAACCCTCATAGCCAGTTGTAAAAACCCCTGACCGATACCCCTCCACCAACACCCTTATCGGCCTAACCGACCTCGTCCTTATCCTTTATAACTTCTCCTTCAGCTCCTCCCGCTCCCTATTTACAAAAGGGGGTGGCCATGAGTACCTGCATGGGCCCAAGCTATGCCTGCCTCTTTGTAGGATATATGGAACAATCCCTGTTCTTGCGGCTACACTGGCCCTAAACCCCACCACTTCCTCCATTGCATCAATGACTGTATCGGCGCCACCTTGTGCTCCCAAGAGGAGCTCGAACAGTTCATCCACTTCACTAATACCTTCCAGTTCACCTGGACCATCTCTGATGCCTCTCTCTCTTTCCTGGACCTTTGTGTCTCCATCTCTGGCAACCACCTGGAAACCGATATCTATTTCAAGCCCACAGACACCTAGACTACACCGCCTGCCCCCATCTTCCTGCAAGAATGCTATCTCCTATTCCCACTGCATCTGCTCCCAGGATGAGGTGTTTCACTCCCGGACATCCCAGATGTCCTTGTTTTTCAAGGACCGCAGTTTCACCCTACACAGTGGTAGAAAATGCCCTCGACCACGTCTCTTGCGATTCCCACACCTCAGCTGTCACACCCCCTCCCCGCAATAAGAACAAAGACAGAATTCCCCTTGTCCTCACCTATCATCCTGCCAACCTCCGGATTCAACACATCATTCTCTGCCACTTTCACCATCTGCAAACTGACCCCATTACCAAGTGTATATTTCACTCCCCACCCTTATCTGCCTTCTTGAGGGACCACTCTCTCCGCGACTCCCTCGCCCGTTCCACACTCTCCACTAGCCCCACCACCCCTGGCACTTTTCCCTGCAACCACAGGAAGTGCTACACCTCCCCCTTCACCTCCATCCCAGGCCCCAAGAGACCTTCCATTATCAAACAGATGTTCACCTGTGCATCTGCTAATGTGGTCTCTTGTATCCGCTGTTTCTGATGTGGCCTCCTCTACATCAGGAAAACCAAGCAGAGGACTGGAGACTGCTTTGTGGAGCACCTGCACTTGGTTTGTGGCAAACGACTGCACCTCGCAGTTGCAAACTACTTCAACTCACCCTCCCACTCCTTGGACGACCTGTCCATCCTAGGCCTCTTCCAGTGCCACAACGATGCCACCCAAAAACTGGAGGAACAGGGCCTCCTATTCTGCCTAGGAACCCTACAACCCAGTGATTTCAATGTGGACTTCACAAGCTTCAAAGTCTCCCCACCCCTGACCCAATCCCAAGACAAGCACCCCCACCTCGTCCTTGCCTCCTTGACCTGTCCATCTTCCCTCCCACCTACCTGCCTCTCCCTCCTCACTGACCAGCCTCCATCCCAACTCCCTATCTACATTCACCTTTACTGGCTTCATCCCCACCCCCTTGACCTGTCCGTCCTCTCTCCATCTTCTATCACCTTCCCCCTCTCTATTTATCTCCGAACCCCCTTCCCCTCTCCCATTTCTGAAGATGGGTCCAGACCCAAAACGCCAGCTTTCCTGCTCCTCTGATGCTGCCTGGCCTGCTGTGTTCCTTCAGCTCTACACCTTGGTATCTCAGACTCCAGCATCGGCAGTTCTCACGATCCCTGCATCAGCACTGGTGTTGTCTTAGTTTGTACAACTCACTGTACCTGAACATAAGTTTTATTCGAGCTAAAGGTAAAATAATTATCTACTTTTAAATAATAAGAAAGAATTGTCATTTCTAAAGATCAGAGCAGTTTTTGGCACAGCATGGGGAGGCAATGGCCTTGTAGCATTATCGCTGGACTGCCAACCCAGAGAGTCAGCTGATGTTCTGGGTACTCGGGTTGAAATCTTGCCTCAGTCAATGGTGGAATTTGAACTCAATAAATATCTGGAATTAAAATGTCCAAAAATGACCACGAATCCTTTGTTGATTGTCAAGAGAAATCTACCTGGTTCATTAATGCCCTGTAGGGAAGGAAACTGCCATTCTTATCTGATCTGGCCAACATGTGATTCCAGACCCACAGCAGTGCGGTTGACTCTGAAGAGCCCTCTGGGCAATTAGGGATGCCCGCATCCTGTGAATGAAGAAAGAAGCATCAACGTCCACCATGTTTACTATTGTCCAGAAACTGGTTGGTAAGGTTGGTCGGTTAGTTTGGATGGCTCGAGTGTGGTGCTAATAATGCCAAGTTCACGGATTCAGTCCCCATACTGACCAAGTCAGCTGGCCTCCAACCATGAATGTAATATTCCGTGCTTTCACTTGAAAAATGTGCTTGCAACGACAGTGTGCAATCATCTCATTTTTAGGGCAACACAGTGGTTCGCTGGTTAGCGCTGCTGCTTCACAACACTAGGGACCCAGGTTTGATTCCACCCTCGGTGACTGTCTGTGTGAACATTCTCCCTGTGTGTGGCTTTCCTCCAGCACTCCGCTTTCCTCCCGCACGCCAAGTTGTGGAGGCCAGTTCAATTAGCCATGTGAAATGCAGGGTCACAGGGATAAGCTAAGAGGAAGGATCGGGGTGGGGGGGGGGGGGGGGTTGGTGATGGCATGGACTTGATGGGCCGAATGGCCTGCTTCCACACTCTCTGGATTCTATGAAATTGAAGTTGATTAACCACATAAATACTATGGCCACAAGAGCTGGTTAGAGTTCACTCCCCCGCGCTCATTAGTATGAGTGTTGATCTCGCAAGGAATTAAGGGCTACGGGGAGAGTGCAGGGAAGTGGAGTTGAAACGCCCATCAGCCATGATTAAATGGCGGAGTGGACTCGATGGCCCGAATGGCCTTACTTCCACCGCTATGTCTTATGGTGTACAATGTACAACATGCATTGCAGTAACTCATTAAGGATCCTCAGGCAGCACCTTCCAGGCCATTGATCTCTGTTACCTTGAAGGTCAAGGGCAGCAAATGCATGAGAATGCTACCACGCTGCAAGTTCCCCACGAACCAATGTACCATTCAAACTTAGAACTATTCTTTCTCTGCTGTGTCAAACTCCCAGAATTCTGCTTGTGCATGTACTGGACAACAGCTCAAAAAGGTGGCTCGCCACCATCTTCTCCACAGCACTTAACTGATGGGCAGTAAATGCTGGTCTAACTAGTGATGCCCACATCCTAAGAAAGAACAAAAACAGTCTAAGTAAATGCTATGATGATTCATTCATTTTGTGCCATCTCAAAAATTCCTGCCACTGGGAACACTAGTAGCTTTGCTCCTATCCCTTGTTACAAATCAGTGAGGTCACTCCAGTTGCTGTGTTGCTGGTGTTTCTCCCCTGGGGACATTAGTGAACCAGTTGAGATTCTGCTGGCAATAAATTTTGTAGTCACCATTACCGATACAGGTCAGGTGTTCTTTCTCTGTACATCGAAAAACTGAAAAGACCTAAATGCTGAAGGTACTTTCAAAAGTGGATTTGAACAGACATGCTGAGTTTGTGCCTTTTGGGGAAAACAACCTTTGCTTAACTTGAGCAGATCTAAAAATAAGCTGTTTTCCAAAGGCCCAAATTCAGCTTGAATACAGGTCTGTTCAGGTCTGTGCAAATCTGTTTGGACCTTTTGACCAAAAAACTTCACTTTTAGGCTCAGATTAAGCAAAGATAACAAAGTGCGGAGCTGGATGAACACAGCAGGCCAAGCAGCCCGAAACATCAGCTTTTGTGCTCCTGAGATGCTGCTTGGCCTGCTGTGTTCATCCAGCTCCGCACTTTGTTATCTCTGATTCTCCAGCATCTGCAGTTCCCATTATCTCTGATTAAGCCAAGTTTCTTTTTCGAAGAGACCCAAACAGGCCTATAGTGGACCCAAGTGTATCCCGCTAAGTACTAGTCTTTTGGTGGGGTTTTTTTTGTGTGTGTGAGATTTTTGTCAGCTGCAAATAGTTCTTTATATACTGGTACACATAACATGATCAATATAGTTGGGTGCAGTCATCACAGGAGATAATAACCATTACTGAATTATTTAACTGGTGAATTACAACAAGGTGACAAAAATTTTCCACTGAAGTCAGCAGAACTCAACACATCCCAGAAATTCAATTGGGCACTGTGATTTATATCTTAACCCTACTTGCTGTGTTAAATAAGTGATTTAAAAACTGTGAGAATCTATTTATTGCCTTCTGTTGGAAAACTAAAAATGTCTGAAAGAAAGTTGATCCCAAAGTTTTTGGATAAAGGATACCTCACCTGTGCCAACTTTTGTACTTCCTGATATAAAAATTCTCCATTCTCAATCACCCGTATTGAAATTTGAATGCTAGATTGCTAATTTGTTGTGTAGCCACTACCCTACTAGACACAACAGTGTCATCCTTGAAGATTTCAGTGCTCTGTGCTTATGCTGAATTTTGTTCTGCAGATTTAACGAGCACTGGAGGTTCGTGCTGCAACGTCTCATCTTCCTGGCAGCGTTTGTCGTCTATCTGGAGTCTGAAACCCTGGTGACCCGGGAAGCTGTTGCAGGAATACTCGGAAGTATGTTACACTTTTTTTCTTTATTGGTCTTCCTTGGATGAATATGTCATTAGCAAGGCCAGCACTTGTCCATTCCTCATTTCCATGGCTTGCTGGGCCATTTTTATTCACAGCACAAATTAACGATATGGACAAGGGAACTAAATGTAACTGATAAAGGAGAACTTCACAGCTGTACTGTTGGAGGGCACCGTAGAAGAGGGTGTTGTGGGTGCTTATACAGCAAGACCATTGGATAGAGTTCAGGATTAGGAAGAGTGCAGTCACTTTGTTGGGATTGTACTACAGACCTCCCAATGGCCAATGGGTGATAGAGGAACAGATATGTGGACGGATCATGGAAAAGTATAATTTTTTTTTGCAGTTGGTAATTTTAACTTCTCCTGTATTGACTGGGACTCCCTTAGTGCCACGGGCTTGGATGCTGGGGGAGCTTGTTAGGTGTGTCCGGGTTTTTTGAAACAATACATAAATGGTCCAACTAGAGAAAGGGCCATACTAGACCAGGCAATGGGGCTTGGCCATTGAAGTTTCGGTGGTGAAACATTTCGAGAACAGTGACCATAATTCTCTAATTTTTAAATGAATTATGGATAAGGGTAAGAGTAGTCTTTACATAAAAGTACTAAATTGGGGAAGGCTAACTATCACTATTAGGCAAGAACTGCGGGATATAAATTGCAAGTGGCTGTTTGGGGGTAAATGCACATCTGGCATGTGGGAATCTTTTAAAAGCCAGTTGATTATAGTTCAGGACCAGCATGTTCCATGAAAATGAAGGATAAAGAAGGCAATATTCAGAAACCTTGGATGATCAAAAAAATGAAAACTTAGTCAAAAAGTAAATGGAGGCATACATTAGGTGTAGGAAACTGAAGAGAGACAGAGCCATCGAAGAATATAAAGATAGCGGGAATGAAATCAAACAAGGAATTGGGGGGGGCTAAAAGGAGCTGTGAAATCTCTTTGGCAAGCAAGATTAAGAAAAATCTGAAGGCACTTCATGTATATATGTGTGTCTGTAGCAAACATTTTATTAACTGGCATCTGTGGAACCAGGAGTGTACCGGTTGATCAAGAAGTTCATGTAGTTTACGTAAAGACGTAAACAAAATAGTAGAAACGTAATGCAAGGGGTATATACACATCACTGTTAAACTTTATTGTTGGCATAAAATAATATTGCAACTCTGCCTTAAAACTTACTGGTAGAAAGCTGACTACTCGGAAATCGCTGTAATGCGGTAAACTTCCAGTATTTCACGTATATCATTTTAGCTGATTTATCAAGAGTACTAGTTCACAAGATGCCAGTTAAAACAAAGTTTGCCAGATAAGGAACAAGAGGGTAGCTAGGGAAAGGGTGGGTCCACTTAAGTTCAAAGGAGGGGAATTTATGCATCGAGCCAGAGGAAGTGGGTGACATCCTTAATGAATATTTTGCATCAGTATTCACAAAGGAGAAGGACTTGGTAGACAGTGAGTCTTGAGAGGAGTATGTTTATATTCTAGGGCGCCAGTATAAAAAAGGAGATAGTATTGGATGTTTCGAAAAGCACTAAGTAGTTAAGTCCCCCGGATCAGATGATATCTATCCAAGAATGTTGAGGGAAGCAAGCAAGGAAATTGCTGGGAACTTGTGTGGAATCTTTATATCTTCTTCAGTCACGGAACAGGTCCCAGATGACTGGAGAATAGCCAACATTGTTCCTTTGTTTAAGAAGGACAACAGGGATAATCTGGGAAATTACAGGACAGTAAGCCTTGCGTCAGTGATGGGGAAGTTACTGGAGAAGTTTCTTAGGGATAGGATTTATTCACATTTCGAAAAAAGACGGACTTGTTAGTAATAGGCAGTATGTCTTTATATAGGGAAGGTCGTATCCCTCAAACTTTGAGTTTTTTGAGTAAGTGACAAAGATGATTGAGAGCATAGCAAGACCTTTCACAGGGTCTTTTGTGGTAGGCCGATACAAAAGTTGAAGTCACATGGGATGCGTGGTGAGCTGGTAAGATGAATACATTGTCATAGAAGACAGAAAGTAGTGGTGGAAGGATATTTCTCTGGCTGGAAATCTGTGACCAGTAGTATTCTGCAGGGATCAGTACTGGGAACATGTGTGTAATATATATAGATGATCTGGAGGAGAATGTCGACGGATTTATAAGTTTGGAGATGACGCAAAGAATGGTGCAGCTGTGGGTAGTGAAGAAGATTGCCAGAGGATACGGCAGGATATACATAGACTGGGAAGTTGGATTGAAAAACAGCAGATGGAATTTAATCCGGACAAATGCATGGTGATATATTTTGGGAGATCTAATGCAGGAGGGAGTTATACAGTAAATGGCAGATCCTTAGTAACATTAACTTATTAAGGGATCTAGATGTACAGGTCTACAGTTCCCTGAAAATGATGGCATTTGGAATGCTTGTTTTCATTGATCGGGGTATAGAATATAAAAAGTGAAAAGTCATGTAGCAGCTGTATAGAACTTTGGTTAGGTCACATTTGAAATATTATGTACAGTTCCGGTTGCCCCACTACTAGAAAGATGTGGAGATTTTCGAGGGGGTACAGAAATGTTTTACTGGATGTGCCTTGTTTGGAAGGTATTAGTTATGAGGAGAGATGGGACAAACTTGCTTTGTTTTCACTTGATTGTCAGAAGATGAGGGGCAACCAGGTAGAAGTTTATAAAACTATGCGAAGCATGGATAATCAGTTTTCTTTCTCCCCAGGCTAGAAATGTCAGTTACTAGGTTTAAGGTAAAAGGAGGAAAGTTTTAAAGGAGATAGTGGGAACTGCTGAAGCTGGAGCATCTGAGATAACAATGTGTAGAGCTGGATGAAATTTCTGAAGAAGGGTCCAGACCTGAAACGTCAGCTGTCCTGCTCCTCTGGTGCTGCTTGGCTTGCTGTGTTCATCCAGCTCTACACCTTGTTGTCTCAAAGATTTAAAGGAGATATGAGAGGCAATTTTTATTTTTACACAAGAACAGGTCCTTCGGCCCACGATATTGTGCTGAATGCTAAATTATATTAATCCTTTCTGCCCACCCTTGGTCCATAATCCCTCCATTCCTTGTGATTTCATGTGCTTATCTAAAAGTCTCTTTAAATGCCCTTGTCGTATCCGCCTCCATCACCACCCTGGGCAGTGTGTTCCACACTCTACAAAAAATTAAATTTGCCTCTCACATCTCCTTTGAACTTCACTTTCTCACCTTAAATGTGTGCCCCTTAGTTTTAGATAGTTCAACTCTGGGAGAAAGTTACTTGACTGTCAACTCTGTCTACGCAAATCATAATTTTATAGACTTCAATCAAGTCTCCACCTCTCCAGAGGCAAAAAAGGACTCAAGTATTTCTAGCCTTTCCTTATAATTCATACCCACTAATCCAAACAGCATCCTGGTAAACGTCTTCTGCACCCTCTCCAGAACCTTCACATTCTGCATGTAATGTGGCAACCAGAATTGAATGCAGTACTGTGTGTGGCCTAACCAAAGTCTTGTAAAGCTGCAACATGACATCCTGACTCTTAAACTCAATTCCCTGACCAATAAAGGCAGGCATGCCATATGCCGCCTTTACCACCCTATGTACTTGTGTGGCCATTCTGAAGGGCAAACAGTTGTGGGAAAGAGCAGGTGAATGGGATTACTGAATAGGTCTTTCAAAGAGCTGACATAGTCACATTGGGTCAAGTGGCCACTTTCTGTGTTGTTACAGGCTATGCATTGCACTTTATTTACATGGGCTGTTTTAATTGACTAAAGGTACACTTGCCATGCCTAATTCTAACTTTTCTTTTGGGGAAACTGTGATGCAGTTGAAGTGCACCGAGACAGAGGCTTTCATCTCGATATCGAGGACTATCTTTCAGGACTGCTGATCCTGGCTAATGAACTGGTAAGACAGAGCAATGACTGGAGGAATGCCACCTAGAGTTAGACAGACAGCAGAGGAAATACTGATTGTTTTCACAATCCTGCTTGAGGTAGTACTGATCCCCACAAACTTTGTTATTCTGTAGGCAAATCACCATAACTAATCAATCAGGCTCCATTCCCTAGCTCACACCCACAAGTGATTAACATCTGTTTAACATCTCGGTGAGCTAGTTAGATTGGAGTGTAGTTGATGATTTAAGAAACTATAATAGGATGGTCAGTTATTCACATGATTACATCTGAGGTCTTGTGGCTCTGTGTTACCGCCTCGGGGCTAGAAGATCCAGGTTCAAGCCTCATCTCAGACTGACGGCCATGGAGGTGTCATAATCTGTCCGAACAAATTATATATTTTTTTTTTAGAAAATCACACAAATCCTCCATTAATCTGTAGTTAAACCACTAAAGACCACAACAACTAGCTCCCTATGGTCACTCCTCTTCATTTATTCTCAACCTAACATTGCTGGATATAAGTTATAAAATATCTCTGGAGGAAAGAAATTACAATGCCAGTGTTTGACTACAATCTACCTGCTTTCTGGTTTCAGTGCACCTCGTAAACTCCTTAATAGTTCTTGCTTTGTTCATTGTGACTTTAACATACAGGACTTTAACAGTTGCCTTCTACAGCCCCATACAAAAAGATTAAGCCAGGTGAAGGTGATCGTCAACAGGGGTCTTACAGTCCAACCACCTACATCTCTCCCTCAGCTCTGTCTATGCCTGTTTGTCCCATTAGACATGGGTTCAGTGTATTCAGACTGAAAAGTGGAGTTAAGCTTTATTAGATCAGCCATGATCTATTTGAATGGCAGAGCAGACTTGATCGGCTGAATAGCCTCCATCTGCTCCAGTGTCTTAGGTTCTTATTAGAGTCTGCTTTATCATTCAATAATATCATGGCTGATCTTTTGATTGAGGCCTTAAATGTACTTTTTTGCTTTATTAATAAGCTGTTAAACTCCACCTTGAACATATTAAACGATGACATCTCTGCTGCTCGCTGAGGAATAGAATTCCAAAGAATAATGATCCTCCCATATGTAGGAAGCCGCCAGTTTTTAAACTGTGGTCCTTAGTTATGGACTCCCCTGAAGAGGAAACATTCTCCCTGAATCAAACCTGTCAGGCCCCTTCATCATCGTATATATTTCAAAATCACCTCTCATTCTTTCATACTTCAATGAGTGTTAGTTCAATCCACTCAAATGTTCCTCATAGGACCAGCCACTTCATTTCAGGAAATAACTTGATAACTGTGGGACCTGATGAAGGTCCCTTTAATATTTTTGTTGTTTTTGTAATTTATAGTATATCAGTTGTGCCTCTTCCACAAGGGCTCTTCACTCCTAGTTATTGACAATCTTTTTTAGTTGCGTATGAGGAAATATATCATTTTAATTAAGGCAGCAATTAGCCTTCCTGTTGCTCGACAGGAACTCTTTGGAGAAATTAGACAGAATCCATGCTGCCAATTGCTGCAAAGTGATTCATTAAAGCATCTATGAATCTTTGATTGCTTCTTGTGCTCTCTTAATCATTAATGACACTCCATGTAACCAGCTTGTTACACCAGTACTAACATTTCTTTCAAACTCCACAACAATTACATTGTTTGCTGCTCTCCTGGAATTTTCACTTGTACTGCATCCCAACCCTGGTCAAAAGTTGATGTGCTGGGTTTCTCTTTGGGATTTAAAGTGTGGTCATGCTTATATGCACCCTGTTTTGATGGTGAGACTCCTTTATTTCACTATCTCCAAGGATAAAGTGTCTGAGCAGCACTTCACACTCCTAGGTGGTGACAGTAAGCTATGGAAAGACACATATTGGGCAAAATTCCTGCTCTTGTCTCTTTTAGAAAAGTTTCTACATGTGAAGAAAGGACCGTATACAGCACTGAAACAGGCCACTCAGCCCAACTAGTCCATTGTGGTTATGTTCCATATCTGCCTTCTGTCTCGCCCTGTCAACATATCTATATTTTCCTTTCTTGTGCTTATCCTGCTTCCCCTTGAATTCATCTATGATATTCACATTGACTATTCCTTGTGGTAGTGAGTTCCACGTTCTCACCACTCCCTGGGTCAATGAATTTCTCCTGAATTCCACTATTAGATTTACCTGTGGCTGTCAAATAGTGAAGGGCTGTCTGCTGGAAGTATCTTACAACATTTTGCCTAGTACCCCATTCGTAATCTTAACAACCTCTGTCAGTTCCGCTCCCCCCCCCCCCCCCCAACCCGCCTCAGATTTCTCTTTTCTAGAGTCAAGAATCTATTCCGTTTTGCTGACAACCACTGCCAAGATTTGCATCTGAAGCTTAGCTCTGGACTTTACTGCGAGGATGAATTATCAGGAAATAGTTGAAATACACAGATAAGTAAATTCCTGGGTTTAAGTCCTGGCAGGGAAACTGCCGTGTAGGAGTGAGGGCAGGGTGACCAAATGTCCTGGATTTGAGGTCTTGGTTTGATTCCTACATAGGCACTGTTTGTCCTACTGTGTGCTATAATTTTCTTTTAGATTTTGTTCTCTCTTTTTTTAGCCCGTGTACAGTACATCTTCTTGGTGGACCCCTATAAAAGCTCCAGAGACTTCCCAATTTCCTTGTTCTCTCACCAGCCCAATATTGCTTTTAACATCAAGAGTCTCTCTATTACCAATGAGTTATACGTGTTGAGTGGGTTTGGAGGGTGGGGTCAGGGGTTTGGAGGTTGGCCTCTAGTTTAGGAGAGGGAAATGGGCCAAGCCTCCTGCCCCTGCTAACTTGCCAAAGTGTCCTGCATTCGTGGATGTTGCATGAGTGTCAGGACCTGTCTGTGTTAAGATTCCTCCCTGCGCGTTGACCTTTCAGAAATAACCTGCTGATATGCACTTGTAAGGGACGCATGTAAGCAATAGCCACATAAGTGAGGAACCTGAGAGTAGTTCATTCTTCTTTACCCTTCTCTCTATCCCTGCCTTCCCCTTTATCCCTCCCCAGTTTGCTACAGTCTCAGCTGACCTCAACTCATTATTCTCCAATGAAGAACATTGGTAATGGGTGCTGGGGAAGGGAAAGGAATGACAAGAGCGGGAGGAGTTGTTCATTGGGAATTGAGTGGTAAGAGCACTGTTACTGGTGAGGAAGAGAGTGAATGGCTCCTGCAAGTGCGACAAAGTTTCCTTGAGTCATAACCAGCATGGGCACGTCGGTGTATGAAGAAATGTTGGGCTGGCAAAGCTCGCGTCCGCTGGAGATTAAAAGTGTAAGAAGTAGTTTGTTTGACACATGTATGAACCTGAAGAGTTTGTATAGGCTAGTTGTGGTGAGGATGTTTCCCTTAGTGGAAGAATCTACAACTAGAGCCGCTGTATCAAAATAAGGGGTTGCCCATTTTAAATATTTTCTCTAAGGGTCATGAGTCTTTGGACCTCTCTTCGTCAAAAGATGGTGAAACCAAAACAATGGATAGATTCTTGTTAAACAAGTGAGTGAAGGGTTTTTGAGGTAGCAAGAATGTGAAGTAATCAGACCCACTTGATCTCCTTTCAGGTCAGAGGGGTGGCCATGTGCCTTAATTATGTCTGTCTCTTCGTGGGGTATGTGGAACATTCCTTGTCCCAGGCCTATTCTGGCCCCCACCCACAACTGTTTCTCCGATATATCGATGATATCATCGGTGCTGCTTCCCCTTGTCCAGAATTGGAAAAGTTCATTGATTTTGCTTCCAATTTCCACCCTGCCCTCCCTTTCGTCTGGTCTGTTTGTGACTCCTCCCTTCCCTTTCTCGACATCGGTTTCCATTTCTGGAGATAGACTGGCCATTAATATCCTCTGTATATCCACTGACTCTCTCAGCTACCTGAGCTATACATCCTCGCACCCTGCTTCCATCCCATTCTCTCAGTTCCTCCATCTCTGTCGCTTATGTTCAGATGAGGCCAACTTCAACAAGGGAGCTTCCGAAATGTCCACCTTCTTCCTCAACCAAGGATTCACCGGCTCTGTTGTTCACCGAGCCCTCAACTGGGTCCGACCCATCTCCCACATTTCTGCCATACCCCCTTCAACTCCTGCAACAATGATAGGGTTCCCGTTGTCCTTACCTGCCATCCCACCAGCATCCACATCCAGAAGATCAGATGCCATTTCCGCCACCTCCAGCAAGATGCCATCACCAGACACTAATTCCCCTCCCCTCCCTTGCCCGCCTTCCACAGGGACCGTTCCCTCCAGGACACCTTGGTCCACTCTTCCTTCATGCCAACACCCCCGCTCCCTGGCGAAGGTGCAACACCTGCCCATGTACCTCCTCCCTCCCCACTACCTTCCAGGTGAAGCAGCACTTCCACCTGCACTTCCCAGAATCTAGTCTACTGCATTCGCTACTCACGATGTGGCCTCCTCCACATTGGAGAAACGAAGCAGAGAGTGTGTGACTACTTTGCAGAACATCTACATTCTGCTCGCAGCTACCTGTTGCCCGCCACTTCAACACACCACCCTGTTCCCTGGCCAGTATCTGTCTCTGGCTTGCTGCAGTGTTCCAGCGAAGCTCAGTGCAAGCTAGAAGAACAACACCTTGTTTTCTGCCTGGGGACCCTACAGCCCTCTGGACTCAATATCAAATTCAATAATTTCAAGGCCTAAACTCCCCCATGTCCCTGCTCCCTACCCAACACATCAGGCCTTGTTATCACATAGCCTGCTATTACACACTACCTATTGTTAGTTACGAACAGTCCCCATTAACAGTTTTTCACCCTCCCAGCCAGATCATAATCAAGTCCTTTGTCTCTCCAACTGCTCTTCTCTCTCTCTCTCTCCGGGCTCTATCCTTTGTCCTATCATTACTACCTACCCCATCCTCCTCCCTATTTTCTGCATATAAACCAACATTTTCCCAGCTACCACTAGTTCTGAGGAAGGGTCACCAGAACCGAAACGTTAACTCTGATTGTTTTTCTTCACAGATGTGGCCAGACCTGCTGAGCTTTTCCAGCACCTTCTATTATTGTTTCCACTTGACCTTACTGAATGACACAGCAGTCCTGAGAGGCCAAGTGGCTTACTCCTTGATTTGTATGTTTGTTTGTAAGAGAAGGCTAATTGAAGGGATGCGGTCATGAAATGGATTTGCGAACACCAGCTCCTTTTAATAACATTACCATTTCCCATTCTCTCCCTGCTTGTCACTGGGTAGTCAAGGCTTGCTCTGAACAGCGTCACTGCTGGTGACTACTCCCGGCCCCTCCGAATCTCCTCCTTTATCAACGAGCTGGATTCTGGATTCCGCCTGCTCAACCTGAAGAACGACTCCCTGCGGAAGCGCTATGATGGCCTGAAGTACGATGTGAAAAAGATAGAGGAAGTGGTGTACGATCTGTCAATACGGGGGCTAGGCAAAGGAGACTCTCGCGTCGAGGGCAAGGTGCTGGAAAAATAACTTCAGGTGGAGGCTGTGGGAATGTGGTGTGTTGAAGGACAAAAACGCATTATTAACAGACATGGTTTGTGATGTAACCATGTTGGTGGAAAGAGGGAAAAGTTTGGTTATAATATTACCTATGGCAAAGGGAATGATCCCGCACAGCCACATTCTAGTATTTAAGAGGTTTAATTAATTTCCCTCTGTGTGTTAAGGGGCGTTGGGTGCATCTTTATTTTCTTCAAGAGAAATATCCATGCCACTGATTATTTTTCTAGTGATGAGGTTTCTTGGAAATATATAATACATTATTGTCCTTATCACTGAAGTTTTGCTCAGTTCATTTAATTTTAGAATGGGCTTTTTTTTAATGTATTGTAAGTAGAATAAACCAGATGTAAAGTTTTGCATGTGTTCTTACTTTTGGGGTGGTTTGCTGGGGCTAAGGTGATGATTCTGGAATGACTTGGTTTAGAAAGAGGCCATTCAGCCCACTGTGCTTGTTTGGAATTCTAGGTTGATGCAATGAATGGGAGATCTGAGGGAATCAGGTTGGGCCTGTACATATTGGTGTTTAGAAGTATGTGAGATGATCTTCTTGAAATGTATAAAGATCCTAAGGGGCCTTGACAGGATAGTTGCTGAGAGGAGTCTTCTCCTTTAGAGAGAGACTAGCACTAGGATGAGTGATTAAAAGTAAGGAGTTGCCCATCTCAAGGAGGTGAAGAGAAATTTTTCCTGAGTGTTTTTTGTGGAATTCTCTTCTCTAGACAGCAGTGAAGTCTGAGATTGATTCTTTATTGACAAGGTAGTTAAAGGGTATGGTGGAGCTGAGATCATAATCAGACCAAACACAAGATTATTGAATGACAGAGGAGGCTCAATGGGATGAATGTCCTACTCCTGCTTCTAATTCCTATGTTATAATCCTGAAAATGGGCAAGTGACTGGAAAAAGGAACTGCACACCATCCCTGCAAATTAAACAGTAAAAGTAGATTCAAAGGTGGATTTGTGGGTCAAACTAGTAAAAATCAATTTGTCAGGAAATTCTTCTCACAAATAGTAACAGTATGTGAACTGACAGTACATAGCAGAGTGGACGCAGTCACCATGGAGTTGAGGGACTGTTGGATGCTGCAAGGGACTTTTGGGTTTTTTAAAAACTCTGTGTAACAAGATGGGCTGTCTGGCTTTGACAACACTGCCACTGCAGTAACTGGAACTGAAATAATTTCTCCACAAGAGGGCTCAGTCCTCCCATAATCCAGAACTGCCAGTTCATTAACATGTTTACAATTGAATGTATTTCCTTGTTTCCGTCTTTGACTCTCTGTCTCATTATTTTCTTAACTCCTCTCCTACACCCTGCCCCAAGCTGCTGCCTTTTTGTGTGTGCTTTCAGAAAATGGAACACTGGAGGGGTCAAGAGAGCCCAGGTTATGTACAGAAGTTTGGGTTACTCTCCTTAGAGCAGAGCAGGTTAAGATGGTGATTCCTTGGAGGCGTTCAAAATCGGGAAAGACTGTGACAATAAATAAGGAGACACTGCTTCTACTGGCAGAGGACATTAGACCTAAGATCACTAGCAAAAGAACCAAAGGAGCAATGAGGAATGTGCAGAGTTATGATCAGGCATGCAATGCCTGAAAAGTGGTGAAAGGACATTCAACAGTAACTTTGAAAAGGGATTGCCTAAATACTTTTAATACGAAAAAAATTGTAAGGGGAAAGTGGGTCTACAGAGAGAGTGCTTTCAAGTAGCCAGCACTGGTACAATGGGCTGAATAGCCTCCTGTCCTGCAGGAATCTATCATCCAGAGTATAGTACAGAATTGTAGAGAGCAAGCAGACCACATTGGCTGCCTAGCTACTCTTCTTAAAAAGGAAATCAACGGATCTAAATGTTTCACAACACAGCTCTGGAGCAAAGATAACAGGGTGCAGAGCTAGATGAACAGGCTTAGCGGCCTCAGAGGAGCAGGAAAGCTGGCGTTTCAGTTCTCAGCCTTCCTGCTCCTCTGATGCTGCTTGGCCTACTGTGTTCATCCAGCTTTACACCTTATTACCTCAGCTTCTCCAGCATTGGCAGTTTTTACTATCACAACTTGAGAGCAGTGGTTCTTGAGCCTAGGCCTTCTGGATCAGCAATAGGGACACTATCTCTGCACCACAAGCGCTGTCTAGCTCCTCTTGGTTTGCAACAAAGGTGAGTTTAAATAATTTACGTTTTTTTTTTAAAAACATGCATTTTTTTGACCATCCGATAGGTTTATCAAGAACTTTTAAGTATGAAGGAAACACCTTTGTGCCTTCTTTTAGAATTGTGTTTTAATTATTGTAAGATGCACAATAATAAACTATACACACTTCAGTAACATCTGGTCCAAATTTTAAGTCATAAGGAGTTACCTACAATTATGCTACAAAAAACCATTCCAGAGAGGGGAAAAAAAATTACAAAGTTAAAACACAGTTCACACATTGGTTTCTCATGAGTCTTGAGGTTTTAGGACATACGTGCAATTATCTTCACGGTAGAACAACAGCCTGAATCTTTTCATGTACGTTTGCAAGTGGTATTAACAATAGCCATGATCCAGATATTGATAAGCTAGCAAGCATGATGGAAAGATAGTTCATTTGGTGTCCTCCCAAGGAAGAGACATATAGCAAGGCGGCCTAGCTAATGAGCACCTCATATAGACTAAGGTTTTTAAAAAATTTATTCACAGAAAGTGGGCATTGCCGGCTGGGCCAGTTATTGAGGTGGTGATGGTGAACTGCTGCAGTCTTTTCCTTTTGCCTTTATTCATTCATAGGCTGCGGCATCACTGGCCAGGCGGCATTTATTGCCCATCTCTAATTGCCTAGAGGGCAGTTGAGTTAACCACATTGCTATGGGCCTGCAGTCACGTGTAGGCCAGACCAGGTAAGGATGTCAATTTTATTCCCTAAAGGACGTTAGTGAACCAGATGAGTTCTTCCCCAACAGTCAACAATGGATTCATGGTCATCATTATTTTCTTAATTCTGCCATCTGTCATGGTGGGCTTTGAACCCAGGTCTCCAGAATGTTATCTGGGTCTCTGGATTAACAGTCCAGAGATAATACAACTAGGCCATTACTGTTGTTCCAAGATTTTGACCCAGTGACACTGAAGAAATGGTGATGTATTTCCAAGTCAGACTACTTTGATATAACTCGCAAGTGATGGTGTTCCCCTGTAACCGCTACCCTGGTTTTTCTCGGAGGTGATCATGGGTTTGGAAGGTGCTGTCTTAGGGGCGTTATTGAAGGGCATCGTGTATATGGAACACAGTGCTGCCACTGTGGCAAAGGAAGTGATTGTTGAAGGTGTTGGATGTGGTTCCCAGTCGGCTGTTTTGTCCTTATTGCTCTGTTTTAAATATATATCAGATATACCGCATTGTGTGGGAGCTCTCGTATGGCACAGTGGTAGCATACCTACGCCTGGGCTGAGGGACCTGGTTACAAGTCCCACCTGCTCCAGAGGTGTACAATAACATCTCTGAACATAGAAAAATAGATTAAATCTTTTTGAAAATTGGAGTTTGTGAGGCGTTATGAAAACCATATGACACAACCAAGGCAGGTAGATAGTTAAGATACACAACAGCTAGGATTTCACTGAATGGTAGGAGACTTACAAGGGGCTGAATGGCTGCCTCCTGTTCCTTAAATCATTTTATAAAGAAATATTTGCCAGTACTTAGGAGCTGTCTCATAGTAAGCAATGTCTTGTTTCTAATAATTGAATAATGTTATTAATATGCAGTATTCGATAGCTTCAATATTAGCTGGGCTTGATGGTAAACACTGTCACACCTGTGTCAGAAGATTGTGGGTTCGAGTATGACTCCAAAGACATAAGTACAAAATCTAAACTCATAAATTATGGGAATGCTGTGCTTGCAAATTAAATATTAAACCAACTCCACACCCCTGTGACAGGTACCCAAAGCACTATTCTGAAGAGCAGTACAGTTCTCTGTCAAAGCTGACATTTATCCCTGAAACCACTTCGCTGAAAACAGTTTTATCTGGTCATTTATCATCAGCATTCCCATGAATTTAGCTTATCATATTATTGCTCGTGTGGGAACCACTGTAGGTGAATTGGTTGCCACACTTCCTATGCTGCAACAAACTACTTCATTAGTAGTAAAAACAGTATAACTACTGAACTAAAGTGGGTAGATTTAAGATACAGGACAGCCACGATTTAATGTGGTAGTCAGATTCAATGTGCAGTTCCTCCTTAAAGCATTTAGAATGAAGTATTCAACGTGTATAAAGAGACTGTTGCAAAAGGGAACAGCATAAACTTTCTAATAAAATTACATTGTTACTGAGGTGAAAGGCTCATTGTAATGGTGAATAGTTTTCCAACTTTTTCTGAGCTGTCTGGCCTTGACTGATTTTGGTGAAGGAGATGCATGGGTGTGTAGCCATGCAAAAAAGAATTAAAAGTTCTCACTAAATTTAGAGGAAATTTTGGTGAAGACATTTTGTCTACTAAGGCCAGATAACTCAGGTTATCACCTTGTCCAATATCTACTCTCCTACTTACGGTGGTAAAGAGAGGAAAATAAAGTTTTTGTCTTGCAGTTATCAGGACAAATGCAAGAATGCCAAATTTCAAACAATTGCACCAATTTATACCACACGAGAAACAGGATGCTGGTTGGTTGGCAAGTTGACTCAGATTGGCTGACCTGTAGCCACAGATAGCAACAGGGAAGCTGCAGACTCCTCAACAGTCTGCATAACACAAAAAGCACCCAAGGCTCTCTGGCAATTTTTCACAATGTTGATGCTGTATTTGCGTTCAACCATGATTGTGGTCTATCCCATGACATTTATTTTTGAATAGATTCTTTGGAAGTTTCTAATGTGCAAACTGAATATCAAAATACATAACTTTTTAAAACCACCCCCCCCCCCCCCCCCCTGCCAATTTAGTTTTGCTCGGCACAGTGTGCACAGATCAGTTAATGAGGCTTTTGGTGGCTCTTCATCCTCAGCAAAGAACCTTACCTCTGATCTCAGCCCCTGTCCTGTCCATACGGCTCAGGTCATCGCCTGAGAAGTAGGCCATTCAGCCCACCGAGTCAGCTCCACCATTCAATAGGATCATTGCTGATCTGATAATCCTCAACTCCCTTTTGACAGAGACAGAGGAAGAAATTCACTTGGAGCAGTAGTGCAAAGCTTGTGACTGACACAATGAAAGACTGTCCCCATCCCCAGTTAATGATGTAGTTTTCAACTGTAGTCACTGCTCCATTGTAGGAAACACAGCAGCCAATTTGTACACAACAATCTCCCACCTTAATGATCAGATAACTTCTTCAAGTGAGCATAGAATTTTATACAGCAGAAGGAGACCATTCAACCCATTGTGTTTGTACCAGCTCCTGAAAGAGCTCCTCAGTTGGACCCACTCTCTAGCCCTCTCTCAATAGCCCTCTAAATTCATCACTTTCAAATACATAATAAAAACCAAAAGAACTGTGGATGCTGTAAATCAGGAACAAAAACAAAGTTCCTGGAAAAGCTCAGCAGGTCTGGTAGCCTCTGTGAAGGAGAAAACAGGGCTAAAATTTCAGGTCAGATGACCCTTTCTCAGAACAGTTCCAATGAAGGGTCACTGGACCCGAAATGTTAACTCTGTTTTCTTCTTCACAAATACTGCCAGACCTGCCGAGCTTTTCCAGCAACTTTGTATTTGTACTTTCAAATACTTCAGACTTCTCTTGAAATCTCCTAGGGAATTCACCTCGACTACTCTCCCAGGCAGCACATTCCAAATCCTAACAACTCTCTGAGTAAAGATATTTCTTCTCCTCTCACTCCTGGCTGTCTTGCTAAGACTCTTGAAATTGTGACCCCTAGTTACTGATATGTCAACTAAAGGAAACAGAATGTTCTCTTTACCCTGTCAAAATTGTTCAGAATTTTGAATAAAATCATCTCTTAATTTCCTCTGTCCCTAATTTAGTAAGACCAATTTCTCTAATCTTTAATCTAAAATCCCCCATGCTGATATAATTGTAGTAAATCTCCTTTACACTCTCTCCACGGCTTTAACATTTTTCTTTGATAAGGTGCCTAGAACTGAACACAGTACTTCAGATGTGGTCAGACCAATAACTTGTCAAGGTGTAGTTTCACTTCCTTCTTTTCTACTCTATGCCTCTCTTTAAAAACCCAAAAATCTGTTCCAACATGTCTGGCTCTCTTCAGAGAATTATGCACTTGAACCTTGAGTCCCATTGCTCCTGTACTCCTCTCAAAGTTGTTGGTTGAGGGATAAGTATTGGTCCGATGCAGCCAGAAATTTGTTTGTTTTTTCAGATTTCCATTATGCTCGTTTCTTAGTTTTAGTTTAGAGAACCTACCTATGTGGATGTTTAGGAGTTTGGTTCGTTTACTATTGCCAGACACTGGACCAACTAAGCAGCAAGAGATAATGAATGTCTTCCAGAGTTATCAAAAAAGCCATCTGCATCAGAATCCAATCATAGAAATTTGTGTATATAAGGAACAACAGAGTTTAGTCTTTAAGACTTTGTCTCTCTATTTATGGAATTGTTGGGTTGGGATGTCTGGTTTTTCCAACCTAAGTAGATTGATTACCTGATGACGAAGATAGCATTTATGATAGGCGCACATGAACAGAGTTAAGCTATTCAACCCCTTAAGCCTGTTCTGCAATTCATTAAAATCATGGCTGATTTATGGGCTAACTGTATATACCAGCCTTTGGCCCATATCCTTTAACACCTCAGCTTAATGAAAATGTGTTGATTTAAAATTAACAACTGATCCAGCATCAACTGCCATTTAAGGAAGAGAGTTCCACACCTCTGCTCACCTTTGCATGTAGAGATGCTAACATCTTTCCTGAACACTTCTCAGTTTATTGAGTTTCAGGTATTACATTGTGTAATTCAAAGTCACTGGCAATGAAGGAAATGTGAGAAATAATCACACAAGATGGACTTCGTGATTTTCCAGAATGATTTGAGCTGTTCAAGATTATACAGGGTGGAGATCAACTGACTTCCAATAATGTTTGATAAACTCTGTGATGATAAAGTACAGATTCTGCTTGGGCAGATGGTGGAATTTAAGTTCACGTCATACATTTGTGAGCTTAAACCATTCAGTTCAATAGCAATTAAGGGTTAGAAACAAATCCTGCCCTTGGCAACACCCAAATCCCATCAAAGAATGAAGAGAACAGAATGGGAAATATTCTTACGTGCATGTTGTTTTGTGCACTGAAGTTATGAAATCTTTGAGCCCTGTTCTTATCTCTCAGAGGTCTTTGGATTCAAATCCAAATCTGGAACCTGAGCGCAAAAATCGATGCTGACACTCCGATACAGAACTATGAGGCTGTACAGTTGGAAGTGCAGATGTTTAGATCAGCTATTAAACCAATACCCATATGTCCACCTCAGGAAAATCTCAGGGTACTATTTCAGCAACAGATCAAGGAAGAGCTTCCGAGCATTCTGGCCAATATTTATTTTAAATTAATGTCATAAAATTAGATACTTCAGGATCATCATTGCAGTATTTTTTGTGAGAACTCCTTTACAATTCATTACAGGATGTGGGTGTCTCTGACCTGTCCAACACTTATTGCTCATCCTAATTCCCCAGAGGGTAGTTAAGAGTCAACCACATTGTTGTGGGTCACAGTCACCAGACCAGACCAAGCCTTCCTGAATGGACATTAATGAACTAGAGGGGTTTCTTTTGACAGTTAGATCATCAATAGGCTAGTGTTTTCTTGAAGACTTTTATTGATTTAATTTCATAATGTGCCATGGTGGGAGTCACCAATTCATCAGCCTGGGGTTCTGAATTTATTAGTCCAGTGACACCGCCTCTCTTGTCATATTTCTGACGCAGCAACAATGATTACACTTCAAACATACAACATTGAATGTAAAGCTTTTGCAATATCTGATGGTCATGAAAAGTACAATAATAAATGCAAAAAATTCTAATGCTAATATTGCACATAACCAATTGTGGTTCCTCTTGCAATGCACGGAGAGAATTTTATACCTCTTTTCAAAGTCTTCCTTTAACATTTCCATTATACAAATAATTGTTTGTTAGTACAGAGCTTGAGTATTGCCAAAAAAAGACACATTTTGTTGAGGCATTTTGTCTTGCACTCATCAGGACAATTTGCAAGAATGCCAGTGTAGAAGGAAAACAACATCTTTACTGAATGAGAGCAGAGTTCTGATTGCTTGGCTAGTGGATGTTGATCGATGGAATCATTACCATGGAGAGCAAGCATGGCATTGCCAACCGATAGCATTCTCTTTTTAAACAATATAAATTTTGGCTTTTCTTCAGATCAGTATTTCTTGAGAACTGTCCCAAGAACAAGATGAAAAGCTTTGACAAAATGTGCCTTTTATCAGCAATTTCCATTATAAACCCACATTTTCAATGCAGCAATAACAGGAAATGCTGAAACTTCTTGAGTCACCTTAGTCCATTAAGGGCACTTTAAAGTGCATGTTGTTATAATACTTAGCAGGCCAGGTAGCATCAATGGGGTGAGGGCGATAACATTTCAGGTCGATAAACTCCAATTGATTCTTGAGGTTGTGCTTATTAATTCTTCTTTTAAACAGCTCACACTACATTTACAATTTGCTACCAACAGCAGGATTGTTGAGTCCCCACTTGATGAGGGACTATTGAGAGTGTGACACTGGCCACTGTATTGTGAAGCTGGATATTAGGAATCTTTGTTCCAAGTCCATTAGGTTTTCTCATGAAGTTTTGTATTCGTCAAGTTTAGGAATGTTAATAATGAGGGATTCCCTTACAGCCAGGAGACTGTCCTCCTGTTAACCCAGATTCCAATGGGCTACAATCCACTGCATCACCACTATTTGTTTATTGCTGTTTCTGACCCAACTCAAGTGAGGTAGCAGACCTGCATGTTGCTGAGAACTGTGACATTTTTATATATACAATGCCCTGTGGCTGATCTGCTCACTGCATTGTGGATTCTGGAATAAAGATTTTTAAGTTTGACTGCTGTGCTTTTAGATATTTTCAAATCAACCTGTTTGGAGATAGTATTATCTGAAGCAGGCTCAAAGGTAGAGACGCTACCACTATGCCCCAAGATCGTTTGGAGTGTGCTTTTAGATATTGTTTAACTGCTCAGGGACGAGAACCCGGGCCTCCTGGCCCAGAGGTAGGGATGCTATCAAGGTGTCACAAGAACTCTTGGACTGTGCCTGAAATTGATAAATGTTAATCACTCATAAACAGGCTGGCATGACAGGGAAGTTGCTACAGCTTGTACATTCAGGTTCTTGGTCAAAATGGGCCTTTTCTTTCCCTTCCTCCACCCTCCACCCCCCCCACCCCAGTTATTGTGCAATTGTAGCAAAGTAGGATTCCAGAAGGAAAACTCGCAAATACACACATAGGTCCAACTTGTTTTGCATGTCTCACAACAGTGTTCCAGTATGACTGGTATGTTCGTTTCCAAGTGTTACTGCTTTTGTTATTATTTTGTTTTCCTCTGGAACACTATCGTGTGACATCTGATGCTGTATTAAAGCAGTGGTTCTGAAATGTTTCCATCTATGGGTTGTTTGGGAAGTGGGATGCAACAGAATCACAGGCTTGTTACAGCGCTGGGGCTAGTCGGCCCATTGTGCTTACTGCTCTATTGCCAAATCTCCTGCCTTTTCCCTATATCCCCCCCCCACCCCACACACCTTCTATAAAATAATCATCCAGTACTCTCATGAATGTCTCAATTAAACCACCAAATGTCACGATAGTGCATTCCAGAACTACTTGCTTAATGAAAAAGCTCTTTCCTCTCTTGCATTACCTTTGCTTCCTTTGCACATCACTTTAAAGACCCTGGCCAGACTACCCATTAGTCCAATTCCCCCCTTCCCCATGCACCAATTTTCTATTGCCTGCTCAAAAACAAAATTTGAGCCGTGGTTTTCAAATCATTTCCTCTATGTGGGGGGGGGTCATATGGAAACGAGAGGGAAACAGCAGTGGTTCAGTGGTTAGCACTGCTGCCTCACAACGCCAGGGACCTGGGTTCAATTCCACCCTCAGGTGACTGTCTGTGCATGTTCTCCCCGTGTCCATGTGGGTTTCCACCCACAGCCCGAACAGTCAGTGTGGACTTGTTGGGCTGAATGGCCTGTTTCCACACTGTAGGGATTCTATGAACAGCAGAATCACAGAATTGTTACAGTATGGAAGGAGGCCATTCAGCCCATCAGTGGTTGTAGGAAGGTGAGACCAGAATGGGGCTGTTCTTCAGTGACCTGATACGGTAACACCTGTCTCCAAACTGGAGGGTTTCAGTCTCGAATCTGGCTCCACGTTCAGCCTCTCCCCCAGATGTAGTGAGGAGGAGGGGCAGATGAAAAATCCAAGATGGCAGTTTTAAAAATCCCACCAAAGAATGAATCGAACAGATTCGCACGCTCACTCAGGATCTGGGCCTAGCTTTGCCCAGCTTCCCACATTGCCCACAGGGAGAGGGGTGTTGTTCACTTGGGAGGCATCTGGGGCTTGGGAACTGCCAGTGGGCCCCAAGCACCCACGTTAACAATAACCACTGGTGAGTCCAGCATGTGCGACGTGAAAGACTCGCAGAACAGTTCAGAAAGAGAGTCGACGATCTTCTTTGCCATTTTCGCTGGGCCTGCGCCTCTCTCAAATTTCCCAACACCTTTTCGTTCTGAAGGAGAGTTGCCCCAGACTCGAAACTTTGACACTCGTTTGTCTCGCCCCACAGATGCTGCCAGACCTGCCGAGTTTCTCCAGCATTCTCTGTGCTCGTTTCAGATATAAAATAAAGCCCGTCAAAAAAATAAATACTGGAACGAATAAACAGATGGACAGAAACCAGTTCTAGCCCTGCAGTAGAAATATCGAATGATGTTGAAGAAACATCAAATACTGTGACGTGGATGTGCCGTTAAGTGTCGGGTTCAGTCAAAATCAACCAGATAGATTATGAGGACACTCCTTGAGGAGAGATACCAACAGAAAATGCATCATGGAAGAACTAATACACAGGACATAGTTGCGCACAATCAACCTTCCTGGTTAACTGACCAAGATTAAGACAGGAAAGTGCATTCAATACTGCACTGTGCTTACATTGGAGGTAGTAACCTGACTAGGTCTCAGGCTTAAGTTTATATCTACACACTTCTGAAATGGAAAAGGGATGTGAAATGTTTGTATTTTTAAACACACAAATATTCATTTCTCTCCCCACACCTGCCCTTCACTAGTGTTGCCAACTCTCCAGGATTGGTCTGGACGACAGAGATTAATCTCCAGGACACTGCTGTGAGCAAAACAGGTGGTGAAAATGTCACAAAAAAAAACATTTGCCCTTCATCATCTCAGAAGGCATTTGTTTATTCATCACAATAATATTGGAGATAGTATGTTGGGAAGTGTGGGGGTTGACAATTTTGGAGGTCATGCCCAGGAATATCTGCAACTAGAGTTGGTAACTCATTCCCAGCAGCAGCCCCTTCCCAAAACCACCACAACCTGCTAGAGAGTCTTAGAGTCATACAGCACAGAATAAGACTCGTAGTCCAACCAGTCCATTTGACCATAATCGCAAACTAAACTGCATCTGCCTGCACTTGGCCCATATCCCTCCAAACATTTCTTATTCATGTACTTATCCAAATGGCATCTAAACATTGTAACTGTACCCACATCCACCACTTTGTCTGGAAGTTCATTCCAGAAGCAAACCACCCTGTGTTTAAAAAAGCAACCCGCCATTTGCCTTATCTATTGCCCCACATGATTTTATAAACCTCAATAAGATCACCCCTCAACCTCCTATGCACCATGAAAAAAATCCCAGCCTCTCCTTATGACTCAAACACTCCATTCCCTTTGACATCCTGGCAAAACTCTTCTGAATCCTCTCCAGCTTAATACTATTCTGCCTATAACAGGGCGACCAACTAATTAATGAGAAATGAGCAATGTCATGAGAACACTATCACTTCTCCTAGTTTCCCTCAAACACATATAGTGAGCCCAACATCGCTGGTCGCTATCCTAGAGTTGCAATTAACCATTACCATCAAAAACTCCATCAAGAAGCTTGGCGAAACAGATTGAGCTCTATCTGAGGGCAAGAGTTGAAAGGTTTTTAATTTGTCAGCAGGGAAGCACATCCTGCCCAGCCTTACTGAGTTCCCCCATGTAAAAGCCTCGCTGACAGAAGAACAATCAGCTCTATGGTGTGTTGTACCCTGATCACTGCTAAGACCTGACAAAACAGTTGGCCAGACTCAGAGGTCGGGTTGCCAGCAGTGGTTGGATGTATTGTTGGGCATTTGATCTCCAACCTTCGACATTCCTGCCTCAACCCCCTCACAGTTTAACCTACCTACCATGGAGACTAAGGGCCATTCTGTCATCAAGTTACAAGTAATTGAACTCCTCATTGCCTGATTGAATGACCTTTGACCAACATCCCTTCTAATATTTTGATTGTTGTCCATGTCTTAAAGGGGTCACAGCTTTTGACTGTTATTCGGTCTGTTTTGTTTTTGTCTCCATTATTTTTGTGACTAGAAGCTGTTCAAGGAGATTTTGTCTGCAGAATGGTTGCAGCATAGAAAGAGGTCATTCATTCCTATACTGGCCCTCTAAGGCACGATTCACTAAGTGCCACTCTGTTGATTTCTTCCTGCAAACTTGCACATTCTGCCTTTTCAGAACATAGTTCAGTTATCCTTTGAAAGGCTTGACTGAATCTGCCTCCACTGGTTTGGTAGGTATGAGCTCACTGGACCGAATAGCAGAGTAGGAGGCTCCACCAGAGCTTGTCCACTCCACCCGTCCTTCTTTTCTTGTCTATTTTTTTCCTCTTCGTGTTTTGTTCTTCCCCTTCTCTCCTGGCATCTGACAAACTCCCCACACTCCGGCGATGACTCTCAGCCTGGTGCAGTGGGGTCCTGACATGGCGTTGTGACCTCCCGGCCTGGCGAAGCAACCCCCTGTAGCAGCCTCCCAGTGTGGCGTGGCAACCGACTGGCAACATGCAGCGCCCACTCACCTACTGTAGCATGCCATTCTCAGCCAGGCTTGGCGGCTTGAACCAATCTCCCAGCCTTGTGATCCTCAAGATGAAGCCTGGCACAGTGTGGTGCCAGGGCCCAGTGTGGACTGGAGGCTCAGTGAAAGCATGGTCTGGGTTGGCAGGTCGTTGTTATGAATTTTTATTTCTGCAACACTGGACATCTAATTTCTCTATTTTCTAAGATCTTGTAACTAAAGATGCTGTACCTAGGTTCCTTTGTACCTAAGATGTCGCTGTAAGTAGTGATGTATAAACTTTTCACTATACTCACTGAGTATATCTGACAATAAAGATAGTTCATTCATACTGTATGATTCTGTAATTCTATGACTCTCTCAAGATGCACATTCCAGATCCTAACCACCCTCTGTGTGAAACTGTTACTCCTCATTCCTGCTAATTACCCAGAAGTGGTGCCTTCTGATTCTTGATTCTTACCCAAATGGAAATAGCTTCTCCCGATCTGCGCTGTCTGTATCTCTCATGATTTTGAACAGGTCAGTCAAATCCACTTCCAACTTTCTCCAAGGAAAACAGTTCTCCAAAACTTCTCCAATCCATATTCATAACTGAAGTTTCTCTGGAACCATTCTCATGAATCTTTCCTGTACTTGCTCCAGTGACTTCCCATCATTCCTAAAGCATGGTGCCCACAGCTGGACACAATCGTCCAGTCAAGGCTGAACCAGTGTTTTATACCAAGTTTAACATAACTCCTAATACTAAAGCAAAATACTGCAGATGCTGGAAATCTGAGCACCATTAACACTTCACATTCTGAAGATAGGTCACCTCAACCAGAAAGGTTAAGACTTTACCAAACATTTCCAGCTTTTTTTTGTTGTTCTTCTTTGTTCTTTAACATAGCTTCTTTGATTTTTCACTCTATACCCCTGCTGATAGAGCCAAACATGTCTTCTGCTTTTTTGGCCACCATCTTCAATAACTTACACGCATATACCCCAAGGTTCCCTTGAGTCATATTGCATATTTTATATTGTCTGTCCACATTGTTCTTACCAAAATGAACCACCTCACACTTTTCCAAATTGAACTTAATCTGTCATGTCACTGCCCAACCTGTTTGTATATTTTTGAAGTACTACACTGCCCTCTTTACAGTTCAAGTCGTGTATTGTCTGTAAACGTTGGAATTGTGTCCCATATTCCAAAGTTATTGATATATCAGGAGCACTGATCCCCGGGGAATTCCACTGAAAACTTTCAACTAGCCCAAAGAACATCCATTAATCATTCCTAACTGTTTGCTGTCGCTTGGCCAATTTCATATTCAGGTTGCCGCTGTCCCTCTTACTCATGAATGCTAATTTTCCTGCCAGGTCTGTTACGTGGCACTATATTCGATGTCTTTTGGACATCTATATGCACTACTGCAGCATTCACTTCTGGCCACCACACCAGCTTGGCTGGGCTCAGGCGCCTTGCTGGCATGAACCATTGGGAACATGTGGAGGGTCTGGAACATGAGTGAGCTGCTTCCCTTCCTGGCCCACTTCATTACCCTCATCAACCCTTCTGTATCAAAAAACTCCAATGAGTTACTTAAACACAATTTGTCATTAATTAATCATGCTGACTTTCTTTAATTAAGCTGCATTTGCCCAGGCATCTCGGAATGTCTTGTCCTAAGTTACTGTTCCTGTGGTTCAATGTCCCAGTGATTTGGCCCTCTTCCTGCACAGTAGTGTTGATGAGATTAGCCTTCAATTTCTGGAGGCCCCTGGGAAGTCTGGAGGTTGGCAACTCTGTTTGGAAGGACAGGTACTCATGCCCTCCCTAACATGTTCTTCCCAAATTCCCCTCCTCACCTGTCCCCCACCCCAGTGCTTTTGTCCCACATTCCCGTAACAACATTGCTTTATTTTGAGTGGGGAGGGAGTGTGGTCGGCAAGATGGACCCTGTTTTGCTCTGGTGCTCAGGACCGGCTGTAAGTCGCATTGATCATGATGTTGGGTAGTGCATTACGCCTTTTACGCCAGGAGCCCAGATCCCGCGAATAGCGCTTGATCAGCCTGAACCAGTGACGGGTCCGGTGCCTGTCGGCGTCGCGGAAGACGAACGCCTCCTTTCGGATGTCCAGCAGCTCAAATGTGTCATCACAGTCCGGGTCTGAGGACACCACGCAGTGGCTGAGGTGGATGGGGTGGCGGAACAGGGAAAACTTGCCGCCGCTCTTGTCCCTGATCAGCACCAGCGCAGCGTCCCGCACTGGTGGGTCCCACCTGCCCCCGGCCACCACGCCATCTTGGCCGGGTTCCGACTCCCGGCCCACGTTAACCATCAGGAGCACTTGGAGAGTTTGGAACTTGAGTGCCCTGCTTCCCTTCTTGGCCCACTGTCCATCGCTGGGCTGAGAGGACTGCAGCGCACCCTCCATTGGGAAACGGGTATCCTCCCGCGACCAGCCCAATGCCTTGATGGCGATCTCCCTCATCTCAATGTTGACTACCTCTCGGTTACGCCGGCTGTCCCGACGGAAGGAACGCAGCGACCAGGGTGGGGCGGTCTCCTGCTTGGTCTTCATGTTGATGTGCTCCAGGTGGGACTCCACCCTGCTCTTGGCCTCCCGCAGGCTGCAGTGGTCTGGGTGGTACTCTGGCGTGGAGTTACTAATCCGGCTAAGTAGGAGGGGGTACTTGGTGACCCGTTGCAGTGGAGCCATCAGAAACGATCTCAGATTCATCCGACGCAATGCAGTGTTGTCATTCTGCGACACGTCCAGGAAGATCCTGGAAGTAAGCCAAAGAATACTTGGTTAACTGAGAGCAAATTGCTTCCAACATCACTGACTGCCATTGGAGGCAATCCAGAGAAGGTGCAGGTGGCTGATTCCAGACATGGAGGCACTTTCTTATGAGGAAAGTTTGGGTAGGTTTTGTCTGTACTCAGTGGAATAAGGAAGAATGAGAGGCGAGCGATGACCTCGTTGAAGAATGCAAAGTTTATAGGCAACTTGATAGGGTAGAAGCTGAGAGGCAGTTTTCCCTTTTGGATGTGTCTAGGTCCAGAAGGATTGATCTCAGAGTAAGGGGTTGGATATTTATGACAGAGATGAGGAATTTCTTCTCTTGAGGGTAGTGATTCTGTGGAATTCTTAACCGCACAGAACTTTCAAAGCTGGGTCTTTAACTAGATATTCAAGGCTGAGATATACAGATTGGTAGTCAGTAAGAGAGTTGGGGAAAGGGCAGGAGAGTGGAGTTGAGGTTTATCAAATCTGATCTCATTGAATAGCTTACCACTTGGGGCATCACGGTGGCTCAATGGTTAGCACTGCTGCCTCACAGCACCAGGGACCTGGGTTCAATTCCACCATGGGGTGACTGTCTGTGTGGAGTTTGCACATCCTCCCTGGGTTTGCTCCAGTTTCCTCCCACAGTCCAAAGATGTACAGGTTAGGTGCATTGGCCATGCTAAATTGCCTGTTGTGTTCTGCGATGTGTAGATTAGGTTGGTTATAGGGGGATAGGTTTGGGCAGGGTGCTCCAGTGTCAGTGTGGACTTGTTGGGCCGAAGGGCCTGTTTCTACACTGTAGGGATCCTATGATTTCTCTGTGAATAGGAAGGGTTTGGAAGTATATGGGCCAAATGCTGGCAAATGGGGCTAGATCATTCTCTGTAGCTGTAACACTATATTCTGCATTCTGTTCTATTTCTCTGTTGTACTTATGCAAGGTATGATTTGTCTGGTTGGCACACAAACAATACATTTCACAGTATCTCGGTACATGTGACAACGATAATAATTCAAATCAAATCAAAACCCAAACTGGATGTCACCGAGCAGGTTATTGCTGAGCACAGGCCACTTGATGGAACTGTTGATGACAGCTTCCATCATTTTGCTGATGATTGGCTAGTTTGATTTGTCCTGTTTTTTTTTGTGTACAGGGTAATTTTCCACATTTTTGGATAGATGCTAGTGTTTTAACTTGTTTGTGTGTGCACACGTGTGTGTTCGGGGCTATTTAGAGGTGAAAATATTTATATTTCATATATAAACTAAATGTGTTCATCAGCGTTGCACTTTCTTCCAGCAAGCCCTGTTTTATGATAAATTAATAATTTTGTGTTGAGTAAATAAACTTGGTTGATAGATTTTAAAAATTTAAACATTAGACAAAACGAAGTTTGATGTTGTGACCCGTGGAGCACTGGAACTAGAGGAAATCAGTTCACTCTTCCCATCTTAGCGACAACAGCTCACTGACTAGTGTAATAAGTTCTATCTGGAAGTGAGACTGGACAGGTCAAAGCTGAGAGAAAAGTTCACAAGAAAATTGGACGATGGAGCAACTCATTCTTTAACCCTTATTCAGAGTTTTTATTTAGTCGGGGATTTGTGAGTTAGAATTAGAGCCATGCCTTTCAGGAGTGAAATTAGGAAAGAATTCTTCATACAAAGGCTGATAGAAATTTGGAACTCTCTTCTGCAAATGGCAATTGATGTTAGATCAATTTATAATTTACATCTGAAGTTGTTAGATCTTTATTAAGCAGGAGTATACCTGTCTGGTATTAGATTGCAGATCAGATATGATCTCAATGAACAGCAGCAAGGGTTTACGGGCTACGGTAAATCATGGTGTAAATAAGTCGATCTGGTGTATAAGTTGACCCAGCATATACGATAGCCCATTCTCCTACCACACAAATCCTGTTTTTGCATTTCCTCAGCTTATAAATTGATTGCCTTTTCAGCCACGACATGCAGCACTCACATTATTAGTCAGCCTCCATTCTGCACACCACAAATCCATGTTTATCCCCAGGTGTGAGGGATCAAGCAAGTGCTACGGACTGTGTCACAAAAATGTGTTGGGTTGAGACCACAACCAGATTTGGTCGAGGTAGTGGGATAGTGACAGTGTCTGTAAAACTATAAGACATTGGAAAAAGAAAACGGGCCACTCAGCCCATCGAATCTGATCTGCCATTTAATGAGATGATATCTGATCTCAATTCCACTTTCAGAACCACACGTCAAGGACAAGGGTTTAAACCCCTCCATCACAGGTGATGAAATTTGAACCTTGTTTCTGACTTTACATCAACTCTGTGCCCCAACCTCTGCCAAATTAGTTTAAAACCAGCCCAAGCAAACTTCCCAGCAAGGATTTTGGAACCTTACTGTTCAAGTGCAAACTCTCCAGCTTGTACGGGTCCCACCTACCCAGATATTGTCCCATTATGCAAAAATCTAAAGTCCTCTTTCCTATACAATCCCTTAAGTCAAATGTTCATCTGACCTATCTTCCTATTCTTACTATCAGTAGCATGCGGCCCTGAAAGTCGTCTGGAGAACACAACTGTAGTAGTCCCCCACTTTAGTCTCCTTCTTAACTCTTTTAAATTCCTGTTGCAGGTCCTCATTTCATGTTTTTAACCATTTTGTTGGTATTGACATATACCACTACTGCTGGCTGTTCACCATTCCCCTTCAGAATGCTCTCAAGTTGCCCTGAGACATCCCTGACCTTGGCACCATGGTGGCAATGTGCCATTCGAGAGTCACATTCACAGCCACAGAAACCTTTCAGTTCCCCTTATAATGGAATCGCCTATCTCTAAAGCCTGCCCAGTCTTCTGTTCTCCCTTGCTGTGCAGCAGGGTGACTGTGGTGCTACAAATGCGACTGTTGCAGCTCTCCCCTGAGAAGGTGATGGCCACAGGGGGATTCCTACACTGCTTCCCCATTTCTACTAGTCTTCCTGGTGGTCACCCAACACTTTTGTGTCTGTGGGGCCCTTATTCGTGCCATTACCAGCTCGCTAAAATCTGCTATCCGCAACGTCGTCAGCATCACGGACGCCCATAGCGAGTCCATCTGCGGCTACATCTGGTCAATCAAGAACTGCAGCTTCAACAAATCTCCAGCACATGCTGTCACCACGGACACCGGAAATTCCCCTGATTTTGACTGAGCCAAATTCTCCGGCAATTATGAACCTCACCAACTGCAAACAATAAACTGGGAACAAAGTACTCAATCTTACCTACGACTTACCAAATCAGATTTCTTACTCACTGTCTCTCTCTATTCCTAAAAGCTACTGAAAAAATAAGGACTGTATACTCTTTTCCCTCCCAGTATTACTATTTCAGTCCCTAAATCTGGTTCCTAAGCAACCAGTACTCTTGCCTTACAACAAACTTGAATTGAATAAAAATCTGGAATAAAAAACTAGCCTAATGGCAACAACGCTGATGATGATAAAAACCCATCTGTTTCATTAATTCCCTTTAGGAAATGCAAAGAGCTGAACTCACCTTCAGGCACGTTTAGAGAGGCAAAAATTAATGAGGAACAGTCAGCATTGTTTTGGGCGAGCGGATAAAAATGTTGATGATGGCAGAGCAGTAGATATTGTTTGTTTGAATTTTAGTAAGGTCTTTGACAAGGTTCCACATGGTAGACTAATTAGCAAAGTTGGGTCACATGAGATTCAGGGTGAGCTTGCCAACTGGATACATTATTGGCTCAACAGCAGGAGACAGAGAGTAATGGTGGAGGGTTGCTTTTCAGACTGGAGGCCTATGACCAGTGGTGTCCCATAGGAATTGGTTCTAGATCCTTGTTTGCTTGTCATTTATATAAATGATTTGGATGAGGATATAGAAGGCATGGTTAGTAAATTTGCAGATGGCACCAAAATAGATGGCATAGTAGACAGTGAAGAAGGTTATCTAAGATTACAAAGGGATCTTGATCAAATAGGTCAATGGGATGAAAAATGGCAGGTGGAGTTCAATCTGGATAAATGTGAGGTATTGTATTTTGGTACGTCAAACAAGGGTAGGGTTTATACAATTAATGGTAGGGTCTTGGGTAGTCTTGTAGAACAGAGGGACCTAGGGGTTCAGGTACATAATTCTTTAAAGTTTGCATCACACACAGACAGGGTGGTTAAAAAGGCATTTAGCGCACTTGCCTTCATTGCTCAGTCCTTTGAGTATAGGAGTTGGGACGTTATGTTGAGGTTGTACAGGATATTGGTGAGGCCTCTTCTGGAGTAATGTGTCCAGTTCTGGTCACCCAGTTATAGGAAGGATATTATCAAGCTGGAGAGGGTTCAGAAGAGATTTACCTGGATGTTGCCAGATATGGAAGGTTTGAGTTATAAGGAAAGGGTTGATAGGGTGAGACTTTTTCCATTGGAGCATAGGAGGTTGAGAGGTGACCTGATAGGAGTTTATGAAATAATGAGAGGTATACGTAGAGTCGATGTTATGAAAACAGAAATTGCTGGAAAAGCTCAACAGGTCTGGCAGCATCTGTGAAGAAAAAAATCAGAGTTAATGTTTCAGGTCTGGAACTCAGAACTGTTCTGAGAAAGGGTCACTACACCCAAAATGTTAGCTCTGACCCTTTCTTCACAGATGCTACCAGATCTGCTGAGCTTTTCCAGCAATTTCTGTTTTTGTTCCTGATTTACAACATCCGCGGTTCTTTCGTGTTTTGTTAGAGTTGATGGTCATTATCTTTTCACTAAAGTGGGGAACCTGGGGGCACATTTTTAAGGTGAGAGGAGAGAGGTTTAAAAAAGACATGGGGGCAAATGTTTTACACAGAGGGTGGTTCGCATGTGGAATGAACTTCCTGAGGAAGTGGTTGACTTGGGTACAATTACAACATTTAAAAGACATTTGGATGGATACATGATTAGGTAAAGTTTGGAGAGATATGGGTCAAGAGCAGACAGGTGGTACTAGTTTGGGATTATGTTCATCATGGACTAGTTGGACCCAAGGGTCAATTTATATGTTGCATTGATTCCATGTGATTCCAGATCCACAGCAATGGGGTTCAATATGTGTAAGGTTGCTTGATAGGTCGATATTGAGATATAGATTTGATAGATTTCCAATTATCAGTGACCTAAAATGTTATGGTGATTGTGTGGATAAAAGGCAATGAGGTGTTCGACCATCATCGTTGTAGTAAATGGGTGGAGCAGACTCAATGGGCTGAATGGCCTACTCTGCTCTTACGCTTCTCTGTGATTATGATTCTACACATTGTGAAAAGGTTTGGAGGTTTTTACCTGAGGAGCTCCTTCTCTTTCTCCAGTGTGTGCAGCATGTTGATGGAGGTAGACTGATGGATGCAGTAAGTCTGAAATGCTGGCAGCATGTTGACAAATTCAAGGAACATTTCGCCAATGCACACGGTTAAAAAGTCCTCATCATCCTGACAACACATTGAAAAGAAAGAGCAATTAGAAGATAAACGACAACTTGCATTGATAGAGTGCCATTATAGTGGGCAAATGTCTCACATCATTTCGCAGAAGCATATAGAACATAGAACATTACAGCACAGTACAGGCCCTTCGGCCCTTGATGTTGTGCCGACCTGTCATACCGATCTGAAGCCCATCTAACCTACAGTATTCCATGTACGTCCATATGTTTGTCCAATGATGACTTAAATGTACTTAAAGTTGGCGAATCTACTACCGTTGCAGACAAAGCGTTCCATTCCCTTACTACTCTCTGAGCATTTCAACATAAATCTGACACCCAGTCACAGGATGGCCTTGGTCAAAAAAGTAGATTTTATGAAGCATCTGAAAGGTCAAATGGTATGTAGAGAGGCTTGGGGAGGAGCTTCTAGGGCTTTAGGCCTCAGTAACTGAGGGTGCCATTAATGACTGGGCAATCAAATTGGTGAAATCTGAAAATCCTGTATTTGAGGAGTGCAGATAACTCAGGATTGGAGGCAGTGAGGCCACATGGGGAATTAAAAATGAGTGTGGGAGTACTAGAGTGAACAAGGTGTGGAGCTGGATGAACACAGCAGGCCAGGCAGCATCAGAGGACCAGGAAAGCTGATGTTTCGGGTCTGGACCCTCCTTCAGAAATTTCATTTCTGTCCCTCCTCTCCTGACATACAATTTCACCACTCTCCCATGATCTCTAAAAGTAACCCCATTTCACTCGACAGCCTTTGTTATGAAAGTCCTCAGGCTCTGAATCAATTAAGGCCATACCCCATTTTCTGTTTGTACCCACACAGGCAACACTTCCCAACAGGAATCACTATTGGGTATTTTGTTCTACCAAGCTTGGAGATCTCCATGATACTTAATAGGTTAGTCCCTGTCCGCTGTTTACTTCAAACAAGTCTGTTTGAATGAGAGACCTTCTTTGTACAGTTCAGCATCACAATGAGGGACTCATTTCCCTTAAAAACTAATCAGCAGCTTTCTTTGGATTTTAATAAGATCCTCTTTGATAGATAAATGTTAGTAATCATTGAGTGTGAAGAATGTGAAACTCATGTGGGATTATTGAGATGAATTTCACAGATGTGCTTCAGGGGAAGCTGGATAAATACCTGAAGGAAATGTTATTGTATTAAATGGAAGGAGGTTTGAGTGCAGCATGTGCACCAGCAGGGACCAGTGAGCTGAATGACCTTTGTCTGTGCTGTAAATACTGTGATCATTGCAGATCAGATAAAGAGAAAATGCTCCCATTTGTGGAAGTATTGAAAATCGAAGCAGTCAGATATAAGATAATTGGTAAAAGATAAGATAATGACAGGCTGATAAACATTTGCATACAGCCTGTGGAATGCACTGCCTGAGAATGTGTGGAGCCAGGTTCAATCGAAACAAAGAGAATTGGTTTAACCTGAAAATAATGTGCAGGGTTACAAGGTAAAGGCAGGAAGGTGTAACTAGGTTCTTCAAAGGGCCAGCACTAATGTAGCAAGTTGAGCAATCTCCTGCGATATAACTACTCTATGATTCTATGGTTGGAATTTAATCTCTCTGCTATCTAACCACAGACAGGTAAGATGCAAAGGATAGAGCTGAAGTTATTGTAACTACGGGGCCTGTTGAAATTGATCATTAATGACATTAATTAACTTTTCCTGAACCCTCCTTAGTGATCCCAGTCTTATCCCCAGTCACCAGACAGTGCATGAGCAAAGAAGTCAGGCTAATAACAGGGAGCTTGGCTGAGGTCAATCTCTGGGGCATGTGGTGTTTACCAATTTCAGCCAGCATTACTGTTTGTGGATTACTCAATGATTAGTTATGTCAAAGATTGGAAGGAACTGGGGCCCTGCTTCTAATTGCTATCCAATGGGAGGAGCTTATATGAGGATATTATTTGAGTTCAAGTTCAAATTCAAGGGTCTCTTTCTCTTGGACACTACTTCTAACACTTCCCAGACAATTATAGTGTGGGGTGAGATTCAGAATAAAGCATCCTTCAATCTTTTCCACAGGAAATAAAGCTTTCTCTACTCTTAAGCATAATGTAAAGACCTCCCTACACCTTTGAACAAAAAGTAAAGTTCTTTCTATTCCTTTTAAAAAAAAAGGTAAAGCTCTCCCTACTCTTAAACTGAAAGTAAAACTTTCTCGACAATGGCCCAATCAAACACTTCCTATACAGGTATAGCGCAAGGTTAGATTCAGAGTAAAGCTCCATCTATTTTCAAATGAATGTAAACGTATCTGTACTCTTTTAGACTGAAAGTAAAGCTCTCTGTACTGTTTGAAACCGAAACTAAAGCTCACCGTCCTCTCAAATGCTCCCAGGACAGAGAAAGCATGACGTTTGATATAAAGTTTCCTCGATACTGTCCATATCGAACACTCCTACGACAGGTATACAACTGGTTTAAGGGGATTCTCCACTGATTTCTGGCAAATATGTGTCCCTTAATCAACTAAGAGTAGGTAATTTCTGTCAGCGGCAGAAAACCAAACACCTGCAGATGCTGGAAATCAGAAACAAAATCAGAAATTGCTGGAGAAACTCAGCAGGTCCGGCAGTGCCTATAGAAGGAAAGCAGAGTTAACGTTTCAGGTACAGTGATCTTTCTGAAGAAGGCAATTTCTGATTCTGCTAGTAGTAACCTGTTGTGTTCCAAATGATTGCTGTACTTCCTACATTGCAACAGTGATAATGTATCAAAATGTTTACTTGGCTATAATTGCTTTGGATGTCAATAAAGGTGCTATTTAAATAGAATAACTCTATTTTCCAGGCCATCTTAAGTGATAGGAAGGGAAGTGTTATTACTTCAATGCTCCATCATTAAGGCTGGGATACACAGATTGTTGGTCTCTTACGGAATCAAGGAATTTGGGGAGAGGAAGAGAAAATGTAATTGAAGAGTCATTGTTATATTTAATGATAGAGCAGGCTCAAAAGGTATTTTGTCTACACCTGCTCCCACTTCTTAATTCCTTCTGTTTTAAGATAGGCCTGTTCTCACCTGATCAAAGGCTTGTTCAGTGGAATCATGCAGCCTCTCGAGAAATTTCTCATTAACCTCTATGAGTTCCTGTATGTTACTGAAGATCACTGCTAGCTGATCTGGGGTCAGGAGTCCAGCTGCTTGCATGGGGAGGTGAAATTCCTCCTTGATGATGCGTAGGTCCTCCCCGTAGCTGGATTCCGTGTTGACAAATTCCAAGATGGCCTCCTTACGCTCAGTCCTGCGCTTCGCACACTGTCCACAGAGGTTCTCCCGTATCTTCATGGCATCCCTCAGGTCTGTCTCTGAGGTGTCCCTCTCTCCGCAGTCGACACAGGGTCGATGGACAACCCAGGCCTGCACTGAGCGCGCTGTCTCCCCCACCCGACTTTTCCATTTCTTGGCCATAGCTGGCCCAATACCGCTGTCCGCTCTCTCTACTTCTGCTGTTTTGCCCTTCCTTGCCCGTTCATCCTCTTCTTCCTCCCTCTCTTCACTTCTGTCATTCAGTCCAACCACACCACTGTCTGCACTGAGGCTACTCCAGCGATGCTTTGACTTGTTGTCAGAGCCAGGTCCCTGGTAACCGTCTCTTGGCTTTGAGCTGGAAGAGGAGTCAGCCAGTCTGCTGGATGGGTTGGAAAACGGATCTGTGTATGGGACATCATGAAATCACAACTGTTAATACATTGCTCGGAGCTCAGAAGTGCACGCTACTCTGTTCACTGACAGAGTGTTACCAATGCTGGAGAAACCAACACAATGGCATAAGGTAGTAACACACCATGTCAGGGGACGGTAACACAGTGCCTGGGGACAGTAATGCACATGGTCAGGGGACATTAACACACAATGTCAGAGATAAGAACATACAGTAACAGGGGACAGCACAAGACAGTGATGGGGCGGTGATGCAATGATACAGGAAATAGAAACACATAGTTGGGGTATTAAAATGCAGTATCAGGTGTTTTTAACACACAGTGTCAGGGATAGTAGCCAACACCATTGAGGATTGTAACACAGAAGCAATGCACGCCATTGGAGATGGTAACACACAGGGGCAGCAACACACACTGTCAGGGGTAAAAACGGAGTGACGGAGACAGTGACACACACTGTCGAGGGGTATAAAACGGAGCGTCGGAGACAGTGACACACACTGTCAGGGGTAAAAACGGAGTGACGGAGACAGTGACACACACTGTCAGGGGTAAAAACGGAGTGACGGAGACAGTGACACACACTGTCGGTGGGTATAAAACGGAGCGTCGGAGACAGTGGCACACACTGTCGGGGGGTATAAAACGGAGCGTCGGAGACAGTGACACACACTGTCAGGGGCTGTTAACACACACCATCATTGGATATTATACGATGGAATCACAGAATAACAACACCAATCATTATTGGGATAAAACTATGTGATATTATAAAGTAATAAATGTGAATACTTCAGAAATTACTGTGGGTTAAATTATAAGTAAATACCCAAGGGTTAGCTTGACCAGTCGGTACTCATTACTCACAGTCATTACTCCCATTTCCATCGTCTCTCAAAATCTGTTAAGATTTTTTTCAACATTTCACTTCCATCAGTCTCTAGACTTTACAAGGATAACAGGATGAACAAGACTCAGAACACATTCACTGATCCACTTGCATGTTTTCCTTGCACCAGGCAATCTCTGATACATAGATAGCATCATAGAATACCTACAGTGTGGAAACCGACCCTTCGGCCCAACAAGTCCACACTGACCCTTGGAGCATCCCACCCAGACCCATCCTCCTCTAACCCACTTAAACCCACACACCCCTGAACACTACAGGCAATTTCCTATAGCCAATCCACCTAGCCTGCACATCTTTGGACTGTGGGAGGAAACCAGAGCACCTGGAGGAAACCCACGCAGACACAGGGAGAATGTGCAAACTCCACACAGACACCCAAGGGTGGAATTGAACCCGGGTCCCTGGCGCTGTGAGGCAGCAGTGCTAATCACTGAGACACCGTGCTGCCCCACAGATATTTAAGAAGTAAGAGCAGGAGTAGGCATTTAGCCTCACCAGCCTGCTCCACCATTCCACATGATCATGACTGATGTTTGCATCAATTCCACATTCTGGACACATCCCATACCCTTGGATTCCTCGAGTGCCCAACAATCTATCAATGACAGATAACATAGTGTGGAGCTGGATGAACAGAGCAGGCCCAGCAGCATCTCAGGAGCACAAAAGCTGACATTTCGGGATTAGACCCTTCATCAGAGAGGGGTTGGGGAGAGGGAACTGGCATAAATAGGGAGAGAGGGGGAGGCGGACCGAAGATGGAGAGAAAAGAAGATAGGTAGAGAGGACAGTATAGGTGAGGAGGTATTCCACCGCATCTGCTCCCACGATGAGGCATTCCACTCCCACACAGCCCAGATGTCCACTTTCTTCAAGGACCGCAACTTTCCCCCTGCAGTGGTCGAGAACGCCCTTGACCGCGTCTCCCGCATTTTCCACAACATATCCCTCACACCCCACCCCCGCCACAACCGCCCCCAGAGGATCCCCTTCGTTCTCACATACCACCCCACCAACCTCCGGATACAACGTATCATCCTCCGACACTTCCGCCATCTACAATCCGACCCCACCATCCAAGCTATTTTTGCATCCCCACCCTTGTCTGCCTTCCGGAGAGACCACTCTCTCTGCGACTCCCTTGTTCGCTCCACACTCCCCTCCAACCCCACCACACCCGGCACCTTCCCCTGCAACCGCAGGAAGTGCTACACTTGCCCCCACACCTCCTCCCTCACCCCTATCCCAGGCCCCAAGATGACCTTCCATATCAAGCAGATGTTCACCTGCACATCTGCCAATGTGGTATATTGTATCCATTGCAGCCAGTGTGACTTCCTCTACATTGGGGAAACCAGGCGGAGGCTTGGGGACCGCTTTGCAGAACACCTCCACTCGGTTCGCAATAAACAACTGCACCTCCCAGTCGCAAACCATTTCCACTCCCCCTCCCATTCTTTAGATGACATGTCCATCATGGGCCTCCTGCAGTGCCACAATGATGCCACCCAAAGGTTGCAGGAACAGCAACTCATATTCTGCTTGGGAACCCTGCAGCCCAATGGTATCAATGTGGACTTCACAAGCTTCAAAATCTCCCCTTGCCCCACTACATCCCAAAACCAGTGATAATGGGAACTGCAGATGCAGGAGAATCCAAGATAATAAAGTGCGAAGCTGGATGAACACAGCAGGCCAAGCAGCATCTCAGGAGCACAAAAGCTGATGTTTCGGGCCGAGACCCTTCATCAGAGAGCTGAAGGTCTAGGCCCGAAACATCAGCTTTTGTGCTCCTGATCATGCTGCTTGGCCTGCTGTGTTCATCCAGCTTCACACTTTATTATCTGGCATCCCAAAACCAGCCCAGTTCTTCCCCTCCCCCCACTGCATCCCAAAACCAACCCAGCCTGTCTCTGCCTTCCTAACCTGTTCTTCCCCTCACCCATCCCTTTCTCCCACCTCAAGCCGCACCTCCATTTCCTACCTACCCCTCATCCCACCTCCTTGACCTGTCCGTCTTCCCTGGACTGACCTATCCCCTCCCTCCCTACCTATACTCTCCTCTCTACCTATCTTCTCTTCTCTCCATCTTCAGTCTGCCTCCCCCTCTCTCCCTATTTATTCCAGTTCCCTCTCCCCATCCCCCTCTCTGATGAAGGGTCTAGGCTCGAAACGTCAGCTTTTGTGCTCCTGAGATGCTGCTTGGCCTGCTGTGTTCATCCAGCTCCACACTTTGTTATCTAGGATTCTCCAGCATCTGCAGCTCCCATTATCACCGATATATCAATGACAGTTTGTGTATCAGTCAATGACTGCCCTCCTTTAGGGAAGGAAATCTGCTGTCATTATCTGGTATACATGTGACTCCAGATTCATGGCGATGTGGTTGACTCACCTGCCCTCTGAAATGGCTTAGCAAGGCACTGAGTTCACGGACAATTAAGGCAACAAAATGCTGCCTTTGCTAACAATGCCCAAATCCTGTGAAAGAATGAAGGAGAAAAGGCGCTGCACAGTGTTACACAAACCCCCAGGGTAAAGAATACTACAAGTTGCAAGTCACCATAGGGAGCAACAGGCTCCTTTCTCATTCAAAAGGGATGGCTGGTGGTGAACTCAACTTGAGGGTAACCACACCTTTGACAAGGCCCTCAGGCCGGCTACTGGTGACTTATGTTATTAAACGCAATAGGTTTGTTTCATTTTTTTCATAGGATTTTGGCCAGCATTTCTTGTCCATCCCTAACTGCCTTTAAACTGAGTGCTTCGCTAGGCCGAACAAGGGGCAGTCAAATTACTGCGGGTTGGAAGTCACATGCAGGCCAGTGAATCAGCTTTCAATTCCAGTTTTTGATGAGGTGAGTTGAAATTCCACAAGCTACCACTGGTGCGATTTAAACTCATTTCCTCAGAGCATTATCCTGGGCCTCTGGATGGTGACGCATCTGGTCCAGTGACACGACTGTCTTCCCACCAAGGGAGCCAATGATACAAGCAAAGGAATAAAAGGTGGACTGACTCCCTGTAAACAAATTCTTCCCGCTATTTGTTGTGAAGCAGAGCTTGATACCACCACTTCCCACTCATGCGGGACGAACGCTAACTGAGCTACCCAATATCTGGAATTCCAACAGCGGGTGTTATACTCACTCCCACTGCCGCTGTCCTTGTCCTGGCGTTTCTTCTGGCCAAGGCCCCAAGCGGCAGCTGCTATCCTCATCTCCAGCTGCTTCCGCTTGACTGCATCGGCTGGCATGGGGTCACTGAAATGGGGGCGCAGGCGGCATTCACGTTGGGCCTTGGCGCTCTCCGTCGTCCCATAGGCTGCGTCAGAGCTTGACCTCCGACATCCAGGGAGTGAATGCTGGGGAGGAAAGGGAAAGAAACGTCAGGGAGAGTGCGAAAAAAAAACGTAGAATTGACCCATTCTTCTCTGGCATTTGATAATGAAGAGGGGCTGTACCGTAGCCACTGGGATGAGAGACTGTTGGGGGACTGTTCGAGGTTGATGCAATTTGGAAACTCCCCCAAGGGTTAATAGCCAGCAGGGTGGTCTGCTCATTGGGCAAGTCACAATCATTTTTTTTTCTTTCATGGGATGTGTCCCATATAATGCCCTGGAAATGAGAGGCTTTCTCAGTCATTTCTGAGGGCAGTTAAGAGTCCACCAGATTGCTGTGGGCCTGGAGTAGGCCAGGCCAGGTAAGGTCAGCTGATTTCCTTCCCCAAAGGATACTGATGAACCAGATGGGATTTTTAAACAATCAAAGATCATTTCACGACCGTCAGCACCGTGACTAGCTTTTAATTCTATATTTATGAACTGAATTTAAGTACACCAGTGACCGGGCTGGGATCCCTCTCATCACATTCCGAGGCAATGGGAGCCATGAATTTCTTGTCCTTCCCCCACCGCCCACCCCCCTCTACCATTCCATATCATCTCCAGATCCAACCTTTGTTTCTTGTCTTGCCTCATTACCATGCTTTATTTGCAGGCATCATCTACCCTTCCATCAATTCATCGTTCTGTCTTCCATCTGACTGCAGACCATCACTCTGCCCTTTCCTCTTCCCCTCTTCCAGTGGCTCCAGGCTTGCTTAGAAACTGTTAAATCTTTTACATCTTCCAGTACTAATGCAAGCTCATCGACCTGAATTGTGAGCTCTTTCGCTTTTCCAAAAACGCTACCAGGCCTGCTAAGGATTTCAAGACCGCTACTGCCACGCTTTACTTGAGTCTTGTAATCCCATCATTCTAAATCTCCAGAGATAGTAGGAACTACAGATGCTGGAGAATCTGAGATGACAAGGTGTGGAGCTGGATGAACACAGCAGGCCAAGCAGCATCATAGGAGCAGGAAGACCGACGTTTTGAGTCTGGACCCCTCTTCAGAAATGAAGAAGGGTAGAAGAAGGGTCCAGATCCGAAAGGTCAGCCTTCCTGCTCCTATGATGCTGCTTGGTCTGCTGTGTTCATCCAGCTTTACACCTTGTTATCTCTTATTCTAAATCTCCAGATGGGTTGTACGTGTCCTATTTCCCACAGTAATGCTCTCGCGCCTGCTCTCCCCCAGCACCTTGATGAGATTCCCCTTGTTCTCGCCTTCCTCCCCTCCAGCTTCTGTAGTCAATGGTGATGTTGCCACCGAACGCATCTCGCCCTCCCCATTAGCATTTGAAAGGAGCCATTCCCTGCATAAAAGCCTGGTCCACTCCTCAGTTTTTCCCCCTCAACCCTCCCCCTTCCCAAAGCATCTTCTCACACAAGTGCAAGGAATTCCACACCACCTCTTTCACCTCCACGTTCTGCCACTGTCCATGGCCCCTAAAATGCCATCCAATTTAAATTTCTTTTTTGATTTAGAATCATAGAAACCCCTATGGTACGGAAACTGGCCCTTCGGCCCAACAAGTCCACACCGCCCCTCACAGCGTCCCACTCAGACCCATCCCCCAATAACCCACTAACCTGCACACCCCTGAACACTACGGGCAATTTAGCATGGCCAATCCACCCTAACCTGTACATCTTTGGACTGTGGGAGGAAACCAGTGCTCCCGGAGGAAATCCACACAGACACGGGGAGAATGTGCAAACTCCACACAGACAGTCACCCGAGGCTGGAATCAAACCTGGGTCCCTGCTGCTGTGAGGCTGCAGTGCAAACCACTGAGCCACCGTACTGCCCACAATTTAGTACTTTCTCTGGTCCCGATGCCATCCCTTCTACAGATGGGGGACTCAGTACAGATTGACTGCTTTCACTTAGACTTCAAGTGTGACCTTGAGCCATTAGTTGCCTGTTATTTTAATTCTTTGTCCCATGCTCAATCCGACCTCTCTGTCCACAGCCTGCTGCACTCTTCCAATGAAGTTCAGAGAAAGCGGCAGTGAGGAACAGCATCTTGCCACCGAACTCAGCAGTTTCAGTTCTTAACAAGTGGCTTCATTTTCTCTGACAGCAGCTGTTAATAAGTATCTTTTCACACATCACTACCCTTCTGCCTTGTACCGTCATTCTTTCATTCAATCTGTTTTGCCTTTCACCATATCCCGTCAACCTTTCCTTTCTCCCTCCTCAACCTTTTCCCTACTTCTGCAGTTGTTTAAAATATGTCACATTTCGAACTTCTAAGCATAATAAAAGGTCATTGATCTGAAACATTAGCTCTGTTTTTATCTCTCCAGAGATGCTGCCTGACCCATTCCTAGTACTTGCTGTTTTTATTTCAGATTACCAACATCCACAGAATTTTACTTTGATATAAGCATAAACCATCTAAAGCCCTTCTGGTCAGATTCCAGTGTGTAACTTATTCTTTGCTCTATAATCCACCCAACCTCTCGATGAGAGTCCACTTACCAACTGTCTCCCTGCTGTACAAATGACGCCAACTTCTCAATTAGATTGCAGCCTTTAGCTCACTCCTTGCTGTACAAACCACCCTAACCCCTCGATTAGATTCCAGCTTGCAATTTGCTCCCAGATATCCATTATTCTGTACGTAAACCATTGATTAGACTCCAGCTTCCCACTCACTGCTTGCTGTGCAGCATTCTTTTGAGAAACCACCTAAACCTCTCGATTAGATTCCAAATTGTACATTATCCTGGTGATCCATCATTCTATTATACTTCTTCGGGTTGTCTCTCAAAGTGAGAAGGACGTTTGCAACAGAGTACAACCTGTTAGCATGGGGAGGCTGTTGCATTGTAGTTAACCCAAGTGGGGTTCTGGATGACCAGCAGACTCTCACACCCTTACTGTCTGTCATCGGGCATACTGGAAAGAGTAGCAGTCTATTCACTGACCTGATGTGATCATGTCCTCACTTTCCATGGCTATCAAGTCTCAGGCTGGGACTTGAACCCTGAACTTCTGGCTAAGTGGTAGAGATGACACCCAGTGCCCCATGAGACCATCTCTATTACTCTGTATATAAGCCATCTAAACCCCTGGACTAGGTTCACATCTGTAACTCACTCCTTGCTATCCGTTATTCTACACATAAACCACCCAAACCTCTTGACTAGATTCCAGCTTGAAATGCACTCCTGGGTATCCAGTATTCAATGTGTAAACCATCCAAATCTCTTGATGCAGTTTTCCTTACCACATGTCTGGGCCTGTTGTAAACTAATTGATAGAGATTGATTGCTAGATTAGCCAACAACTCCATTAGCATTGTTTTATATGACTATCAGGATGGCCAAAGACATACTCAATAAACTGTGGTCTGTCCGCATCTTAGCAATTCCCTGTGATACAGCGCTCCCACTGTTGTCTCTCTCAAGGGCTCATCAATAACATTATGTGTCAAGTTACCACACAGCTGACATCCAAGCAGATAGTGTTGGTTCAGGCTGCAATTAGTCACCACCATCAAGCTTTCCCTGCCTCGTTTCTCTGCCTGCGAGGGTTAAGTCGCCCGGGCAGCCGACTGTGAGTGTTCTCAACTCACAGCCTAAAGCAATAATGCAGCAACTTATTTACACAATCTGTCTGCCGACGAACACCAGCAGGTTTCCGATCGCCTTCTGCGCTGCAGTCCGGGATCGCCGTGGAAACCGGGCTTGATTGATTGTCCTGTTGACTGACGGTGATGTCACCCAGCTCCTGGAGATGGGCTGATGGTCCAGCTGCAGTTTCTGCAGTGCAGCTGTTAAAGGAAGCAGAACGCATTGATCAAAACAAAGTCCCACACTGCAGCCTTTTAGAACACTAGCCGCGCAGGCTTTCCCATTCCAGACTCACACGCAGCCTGTTAAAATCTTGCGGTGATACTTCTAATGATTGGGGATTTTGGTTCCAGCACGAATTAATTAAAGAGAAAAGTCTTGCTTTGCTGCAGTGCCTTGTGTGAATGTCCCATAGTGCTCCATGGCTACTTCTGAAGCATAATGCCCGTTGTACAGAAATATGGTAGCCAATAAATGCACAGTAAACTCCCACAAACGACATTGCTACGACCAATTTGTTTTGTTTTATTGAGGATGAATGAGGGATAAACATGGCTGGAAGGCTTGAAAAAATTGTTTTGCCCTCCTTCAAAATACTGCCAGGTGATCCTTTGCCTTCACCTGAAAGGGTAGGTAGGGCCTCAGATGACATCTCGTGCAGCATTCCCTCCATGCTGACACTGCATGTCACATGGATTTTATGCTCGTGTCTCCGGACTGGGATTCGAACTCACAACTTGCTGACATGGCAGAACATTGGATATCAGGACTGACTGCTCTGAAGAAGTCTCACTGGACCCAAAGTGTTAACTCTGATTACTCTCCGCGCATTACCAGATCTGGTGAGCTTGCCCAGCAATTTCTGTTTTTGGTTTTGATTAGGGTTGTACAGCCTGGTTGTAAAGATAGAATGGCTGTTAGATGAATTGCAGCCAGCCAAGAATCTGAGGAAAACATGGATGGAAGGCCCTTACTACCTAAGTTTTAGCTATTACAATTTGGAGACAGGTTGCTTGGCTCTACTGGTCCAATTTTGGTCTCATCCTTTGCAGAGTAATGGTCCTGGCCAGCACAATGTGTTTACTCTATTTCCTCAACTCTGTACCTCCCTTATCGTTAAATCATCTAACCAACTCTTCAATGTTGATTCTGTCTTCACTTCAAACACTTATTTTTGCGCTAAGCTTATTTTGAAAATATCGCCCTGTCCTTAACCTTTTACATTTAAACTCATATATACTTCTCTTTACTCTAAGTTCCCTAATCATTTTAAATGCCGCATGCACACCAGAACTTTAGAAGATGACTCACGGCTACCCTCTCAAGGAAAATTAGGGGTAGGCAATAAATCCCACAATTCTCACATGGGAATGATTTTTTAAAAGTTGTGTTTTTTATTGCAATATCCAACCCTTTACTTGCATTTCTCCTCCCTGTTATTTCAGTAAAGTCTTTAATTCACTTGTAATAGATGGGTGTATGCCTTAAATAGCAGACAGAGGAATGTAGTAATGAATTTCATGTGTGTTCCCATTCTTCAAGGTCATTTATTCGAAACCCAAGGATAATCTTAATTCATCAATAGCCCCTCACCCCATATCCACCCTCTGAGGGTCAGGTGCCAAAAGCTGTGCCTACTTAACATGGCATCAAATAGCCACACAATAGCAACATAACAGCCAGCAATGACTCCTGGCTACAAAAATCAGCGCTTTCTCAGATAGAAAGACCTGGATTTATGAGATTGCTCTTCACGTATGAATTCAGACACAGAGGCCCCTGTTGCTGCTTCTCTCCCGTACGGTACGGAAACAGACCCTTCAGTCCAACACATCTCAGTCTGACCCAGTCCCATCTGCCAGCATTTGGCCCAAATACCTCCAAACCCTTCCTAGTCATCTACCCATCCAGATGCCTTTTCAATGTTGTAATTGTTTGAGCCAGTGGAGGTGATGGCCTAGTGGTATTATTGCTGGACTGTTAATCCAGAGACCCAGGTAACATTCCGGGGATCCGCGTTCAAATCCCACCGTGGCCGTTGGTAAAATTCGAATTCAATAAAATATCTGAAATTAAGAATCTAATGATGACCATGAGTCCATTGTCAATTGTTGACAAGCCCCATCTGGTTCACTGATGTCCTTTAGGGAAGGAAACTGCCATCCTCACCTGGTCTGGCCTACTTGTGGCTCCAGAAACACAGCAATGTGGTTGACTCTGAACTGCCCTCTGGGCATTTAGGGATGGGCAATAAATGCTGCCTGACCAGCGACGTCCTCATCCTGGTATTGAGTAAAGTGAAAAAAAAGCCTCTGCCACTTCCTCCAGCAGCTTGTTCCACACACGCACCACCCTCTGTGTGAAAACATTGCTCCTCAGGTCCTTTTTAAATCTTTCCCCGCCTCACCTTAAACCTATGTCCTCTAGGTTCAGGTTCACCTACCCTGCGTAAAAGACTTTGCCATGTGGAATTAGTAATAGCGAATCTACCCAAGCATCTTAAATGGTTCTGATGACCACAGTATATACCATGTTGAGGGATGTGTGGATTTGGTAAAATATACATCAGAAACATTCTCTTTATGTCTACCCTATCAAAGCCTTTTAGAAAAATAAAGGCTGCTATCAGATCCACCCTCAGGCTTCCCTGTTCCAGCAATGACCGTCCCAGCCAGTCAGTCTAACATTGACCTTCTAGATTTTATTTGCACCTTATTAACTGCTTTTCTGCCAAGGGCATTTTCAATGTTATTTGACGCTCCAAAGTTATTGTAGTGGTTAATTATTCCTATTGTAGGAACCACCACATCCTGGGTCTAACCACATCCAACATTAGAATTGGGATTAGAATTAGCCTTTACTGTCACATATACTCAATGTAAGAGCAATATTTGTCACCCAGGACTAGCATTTTTCCCACGCTGATTCCAAATCCCCATTAATAAGAGAGAGAGAGAGAGAGAGAGAGAGAAAGAACAGAAGAGAAGTAAGGCACCAGAACAGCCAAGGCCCTCCAAGCCTGTGTCAATCATCATGCCCTTACTAAACTAAAAAACAAACCTTCTGCCCTTATTCAGTCGGTATCCCTCTAATCCCTCTTTATGCTGGGGGCTGTTCTTTAGCAGGTGAAGGATTGTATTCCAACATACATTCTTTAATGGAGTGTAGGCATGGCTGGCAGGAACAGCATTTGATGCCCATTCTTAATTGTCCTTGAACTGAATAGCTAACTGGGGTCACTGTAAAGGACGGTTAGAGTCAACCACACTACTGTAGGCCAGCAATTTCTGGATTTGTCTCTGCTTTCCAGCATCCACATTTGTTTCCATTTTTATTGTTGGCCAGACCAAGTAAAAGTGGCAGATTTCTTTTCTTAAAGTACACTAATCTCCTGGTCACCATCACTGGGACTAACTTTATATTCCAGATTTTATTAATCAAATTTAAATACCACTTCTGCTTTGATGGGGCTTGAATCCCAGTCCCCAGAGCATTAGCTGGGCCTTTGAAAAACTGGATCACAGACATTGTGATAATGCCAACATATTCCTGATTTTAAACCTCACCACCAAACCTTTCTGCCTCTTAACCTCTTTCTTTAAAATTCTCCTTTCACAAGACTTTTCATCACCTGTCCTAATATCTCCTAATGTGTCTCAGTATCAAATTTTTCCTCATAACAGCTCCCAGGTTACTCTGGCCTGGTGTGTGTGTGTGAGTGAGTGTGAGTGTGTGTGTGTACGTGTGTGTATATGTGTGCGTGTGTGTATGCGTGCGTGCGTGTGTGTGTGTGTGTGTGTGTGTGTGTGTGTGTGTGCGGTGTATGTGTGTGTTTGCGTGCATATATGTTTGTGTGAGTGCCTGATGTGTGTGTGTGTGTGTGTGTGTGTGTGTGTGTGTGTGTATTTGTGTGTGTGTGTGTGTGTGTGTGTGTGTGTGTGTGTGTATTTGTGTGTGTGTGTGGTGCGCGCGCGCGCATGTTGTGACGTTGCATTAGGCTAACGTTGGGTGAGGTTAAACTGTCTCTTGGTGAAGTTGTTGGAAAAGCAGCCATCGAATCGTGACCCTGAGAGAAGAGGGCGCAAGAAAAGTTGTAGGGAGTGATGCAAGAGGAGAAAAAACTTGACCTCTTGAGCACATGATGACAAAGGAGAGAACAATCAACCTGGGTTGAACCAAAGTGACAGGATTTTGCTTGAAATGCATCAGCTGGGATATCTTTTAACTGTTAGCCCCTGTGGTAACACTAGCTCGTATCAGTCAACATTAGGTCAAAGATAAGTGGTCAGGGGTCACACTGCACAATTGATGACACCATTAGTCACCAAGAAAGGAAATTGCTTCATAAATAATTAATACTTGGAGGCACAGTGGAACATCACGAATTAGAAATTGTCGTTTCTGTAAGATGTTACATGATTGAAGTTCTCTGCAATCACAGATTAAACATTCTTTGAAGGAATCCAATTGATGCATTCTTGACTTCCCACTCACAGCACGTAACTCTGTTGTACTAAGTTCTGTTTGTTTGAGGTAGGGGGCTGCTGCCACTATTCATCCTTTCTAGATTTTTTTTAATCAATCTGCTCAGATGTGCAATGAAACACCTCTGGTGCAGGTGGGAAGTGAACTTCTGCTCAGAAGTAGGGACACCACCAGTGCACCACCAGAGCCCCCAGTCCTCCTTTCTAAAAATATACCTTACCAGGTTAAACAACTCCTGATAGGGGGCACTGGAATGGAAATAAAATCTCATGGTTAATGGAAACTTCTTTAAATAGAACAGAAACTTATCAACATCAAATAAAAATAGCATCATCCAAGCAGATTATGTAACTCAGGCCCAGTTCTGCTCACTGGTTTCTAGAGGCCTTAATCCTCCTTTCTGCTCTTAAAATAACAATTGCTAATGGGTTCAACTGCTGTAAAACAGCATCTTTTCTAACACCAGTGCTAACTCCTCTGTTGAAAACAGGCAATACTCGGTAGCCCTACAAAAAATAGGGAAGATGCCTGACCGGCTACGCCTCCTGATTCCAGTGGCATCAAAACCATCAGGAAGTTCTATGTTCTATAAGTTCATGTTCTCTTCAGGAATCCCATGAGGAGCACAGCATTCATAATGAGTCAGGACCAGACTCTTGACTTGCACCAAGACTGTACCAATCAAACTGAGACAAAAGGAATGAACACAACTGAAGAAGGGTCTTCTGAAGAAGGGTCTAGGCCCAAAACGTCAGCCTTCCTGCTCCTCTGATGCTGCTTGGCCTGCTGTGTTCATCCAGCTCCACACCTTGTTATCTCAGATTCTCCAGCATCTGCAGTTCCTACTACCCCCGAACATAACTTATGATTGCTTTGTTGTAGAGACCACACACATTGCTAAAAAGATATTGATGCATTTTATCTCCTTTTGAACATTAGTTTCTTGCCTTTCAGATCTAATGAGTGTAAGACAAAATCCTTTAACATCATGTCTCCTTCAGCAGTGTTTACAAAAACAGCTTACATTTACAAAGCCCCTTAACGCAATAAAACATCTGAGGTACTCCGCAGTAACAATTATCAAACAACATTTGAAACTGTACCAACTGCAGACATATTATGTCAAACAATCAAAAGCTTGGTCAAAGAGATCCACTTTAAAGCAGCATCATGAAGGACAAAAGAGAGATGGAGAAACACGGAGCTTTATGCATCAGCTCCTCGTTCAGAGACATTTTGATTTTAATATTCCCATCATGGTTATTTAAATCTCTTCATGGTCCTTCATATGCCTGCAATCTGATCCAGTCTCACAATCCTCCAAAATTTCTACATTCTTTCAACCCTTACCTCCCTCATTTTAACTGCTCTACCATTGGCAGCCGTCCTTCAGATACCTTGGCCCTAAATCTTGGTCTTGGGACCTTTGCCAAGTTCCTTTTACCTGATCTAAAACCAATTATGTACCGAAACTATCAGCTTCCTGAAAATGCCCAACCTTAGCACCAACAACAGGTGTATACCTGGACGTCCAGGGTCTAAAGGGCTTTAAGATGGTGGGATTAATTTTGGGAGGCGTGTTCTTCCCAATTTCCTTGTGCATAGCCTCCGGGAGCTTCGGATGCACTAGGATTGAATAGAGTTCCCATACTAGCATGCACTGAATGTCATAGAAGATTTTCCTGGTGGAACATATAAGATCTTGAGAAAAGTTGGGTGCTGAAAGAATGTTTCCCTTCCGGGGAGAGACTAGATGCGGGGACCATTCTTTAAAAACAAGAGGGTCCCTGTTTAAAATGGACACGAGGAGACATCTTTTGCTCCCAGAGTGTTTCTCATCTTCAGAATTCTCTTTCCAAAGAAGCCCAGGTGGCTACGTCATTGAATATAATCAAGACTCAGTTTAAGACAGATTTCTGATCAGCAAGGAGTTCAAATTTTATCGGGGGCGCAGGCAGGAATGTGGAGGTAAGACCACAAACAGTTCAGCCCCAAATAGTGAGCAGGTCCAAAGATTTATTCTTTTATTCAGTCACGGGATGTGGCCATCATTGGCCAGGCCAACATTTATTACCCGTCCCTAGTTGCCCCTGGAGAAGGTGCTGGTGAGCTGCCTTCTTGAACTACTGCAGTCCACGTGCTGTTGACACACAATGCCCACGGGGATGGACTTCCAGGATTTTGACCCAGCGACAGTGAAGGAATGCTGATAGATTTCCAAGTTTGGCTGATGAGTGACTTAGAGTGGAATTTGTAACTTGTCAGAATGGCCTGCTCCTCTCCTAACCTGTACACGCCTACGTCTGTGTGTTCATATAGAGTCATGGAGCTATACAGCATGGAAACAGACCCTTTGGTCCATGCCAACAAGACATCCTAAATGAATCTAGTCCCATTTACCAGCATTTGGCTCATTTCCCTCTAAACCCTTCCTACTCATATACCCTTCCAGATGCTTTTCAAATGCTGTTATTGCACCAGCCTTCACCACTTCCTCTGACAGCTCATTCCAGACATGCACCACCCTCTGAGTTAAAAGGTTGCCTATTAGTTTCCTTTTAAATCTTCCTCCTCTCACTTTAAACCTATGCCGCTCCTGTTTTAAACTCCCCTACCCCAGGGAAATGACCGTGGCTATTCACCCTATCCATGCCCCTCATGGTTTTGTAAACCTATATAAGGTTCATCCCTCTGCTTCCAATGCTCCAGGGAAAATAGCCCCAGCCTGTTCAGCTTCTCCTTGTAGCCCAAGCCATCGAACCCTGGCAACATCCTGTAAATCTCTTCTGAACCCCATATAGCTCCACGACTCTTTCAAGTCTGACAATATCCTTCCTGTAGCAGGGAGACTAGAAATGCATACAGCATTATAAAAGTGGCCTAGCCAATGTCCTGCAGTGCAGTGACATGACCCCCCCCCCCAACAACAACTCGATGCATTGACCAATGAAAGCAGGTGTACCAAATATCTTCACTATCCTCTCTATGTGATTCCACTGTCATGGAACTATGAACCTGCGCTCGAAGGTTTCTTTGTTCAGCAGCACTCCCCAGGACCTTATCATTAAGTGTGTAAGTCCTGCCCTGATTTGCCTTTCCAAAATGCAGCACCTCACATTTATCTAAATTAAACTCTATCTGTTGCTCCTTGGCCCAATCGGTCATCAGATCAAGATCCCATTGTACTCTGAGGTAACCTTCTTCGCTGTCCACTACCCCTCCAATTTTGGTGTCATCTGCAAACTTACTGACCACACCTCCTATGTTTACTCTTTACTAGACAAAAAAAAACTTCAGAAAACATAGACCTGGTGCAATTAGACTGGAGGATTTGAGTTATAAGGAGAGGCTGGGTGGGCTAGAACTCTTTTCCCTGGAGTGTAGGAGGCTGAGGGGAGACCGTCATAGGGGTTTATAACATCTTGAAGAACACAGATACAGTGAATAGCCAAAATCTTTTCCCCAGGGTAGGGGAGTCCAAAACTAGAGGGCATAGGTTTAAAGTGAGAGGGGAAAGGTTTAAAATGGATCCGAGGGGCAACACAGAGGGTGGTGCACATACAGAATAAACTGCCAGAGGAATTGCCAGAGGCAAGTACAATTACAACATTTCAAAAGTCATTTGGACAGATACATGGATAGGAAAGGTTTAGAGGTATATGGACAAAATGCAGGCACTGGGGACTAATTCAGTTCAAGAAATATGGTCAACATGGAAGAGTTGGGCCAAAGGGTCTGTTTCCATGTTGTATGACTATATGACTCTTTAATTAGTTCTTCTGTAACAGTACAGTTAAAAATGAAGGGAAGTAGCAGTGTAAGGTGTTGATCATATGATACTTACCTACCCACCCTCCCCTCCATTTCTTTCTTCCCTCTTCCCCTGTAATTATCCCTCCATCTTTGTTCACTATTTTCCCATCTTGGTTCACTATCCCCCATCCTTCGCACTCCATCACCTCCTGTTTACTAACCTCCCTTCCCATTTACTAACCCCACCATCCTGTTCACTACATTTCTGTTCACTATCCCTTCACTCCATTCCTTATCCCCTGTTCCCTATCCCCCATCCCTGTTCACTATTCCCTCATTACTGTTCACTATCTCCCCATCCCTGATCACTATTCTCCCATCCCTGTTCATTATTCTGCCATTCCTGTTCACTATTCCTCCATTACTGTTCACTGTGTCCCGATCCCTGTTCACTATCCCCCATCCCTGTTTACTATTCCCCATTCCGGTTCACTATTCCCTCATTACTGTTCACTATCTCCCCATCCCTGATCACTATTCTCCCATCCCTGTTCATTATTCTGCCATTCCTGTTCACTATTCCTCCATTACTGTTCACTGTGTCCCGATCCCTGTTCACTATCTCCACATCCCTGTCCACTATTCCCCATTCCTGTTCACTAATCCCTCATTACTGTTCACTATCTCCCCATCCCTGATCACTATTCCCCATCCCTGTTCACTATCCCCCATCCCTGTTCACTATCTCCCATCCCTGATAACTCTTCCTCCATTCCTGGTCACTATTCCCAATTCCTGTTCACTATTCTCCATCCCTGCCCATTATTCCCCATTCCTGTTCACTATTCCCCCATTACTGTTCACTATCCCCCATTCTTGTTCACTATTCCCCACCCCTGTCCACTATTTCCCATTCCTGTTCACTATTCCCTCATTACTGTACACTATCTCCATATCCCTGTTCACTACCCTCTCATCCCCATTCACTATTCCCCATTCCTGTTCACTATTCCCCATCCCTGTTCACTATTCCCCCATTACTGTTCACCCTCCTCTATCTCTGTTTACTATTCCCCCTTCCTGTTCACTATCCCCCATTCTTGTTCACTATTCCCCCATCCTGTTCACTATTCCCCATCCCTGTTCACTATTCCCCCATTACTGTTCACCATCCTCTATCTCTGTTTACTGTTCCCCATTTCCGTTCATTATTCCCCCATTCCTGTTCACTATTCCCAATTCCTGTTCTCTATTCCTCCGTTACTATTCACTATCTCCCTATCCCTGTACATTATCCTTCCATCCCTGTTCACTATATCCCGAGCCTATAGTCATTTGCTCAGGATTCGTTCACTGACTGTGTATGTTATGCTTTGTTGTTAAAATCTTTAATACGAAGAAGTGTAGGATTCGTTTGAGTCACCATGAGTAGAATGCCTCTCTGTCAGCTCTGCTGAATTTCCTCTTTGGCCTTTGATGACCCTAACTCCTCCATTCCTGAAGCTGCAGAGTCCATGGCTCTCCTGAATATATTTGCCACGTGGCAGTTTTCATGTTTGTTTCAACAGCCTGATTTTGTTTCACCTTTAACAATCACGAAACCTCAATACGTTCTCTCAGTCCTGCACTCAAGGGCACAAAATTGACGAATCATATTTCCTTTTCTCATATTCCTACAATTGGCAGTAAATTAACACAAGCGAGACACAGAACACACATGCACACACACCACTCATGCACACATAATATATAACCGTGTTTCCGTTTGTACAAAATACAAAGACATAGTCTTACTATTACCAGTGAAAAGCTTTCAGAATGGTTTGAGGCATAATTTGATGGCTTGGAAATCCCATTAGGCCACTGACATAATTGCTCCTGCCAATGCTTCTTAAATCTACAAATAGTAAGGAGCAGTGAGGAAAAGGAAGCTGAGTATCTGCTTAAGAGTCAAATATGCAGGTGGTTAATTTACTAGCTGGTCAAGTTGGCATAGGGTCACTTGAAAATTGGGGTCCCCTTGAAAACTACCGTTCTGTTAGCATTGCATATTTAGTATGTCCTGTGTAGCAAGAGACCTCCCTAACTATAGTAGTCACCAGGCTTCTACTAAGGGAAATTAAATATTTATCAGGTGTCATTCTGCCGTACAATGACGGGAGTGTTTTGGAAAATAAAAAGTTTTTGTTCTTAGAAGGAATGAAAATCAACCTTCAGTTGGAGACGGGCAAGGGGACAACGGCCATTTTGGCATCATGAGTAGCTGCCTATGGTCATTAACTGAGTGAGCTACCAGCTTTTTGGAAGAAAACCAGGGGTTCCCTACATCAGTCCAAGAGCAAAACAGGACTGTTACCACCAAAGGCTGCATGATACTGGAGACAAACTCTCCACCACCACAAAACGACTGCCCCATCCCTCCGTTCTAGAGAACAGCTTTGGGACTGGGGAGGTACTCTCATCTATCGTGGCTGCCTACTTCTTTGTCTAATGACCTGAAGTATCATATCCAGGCTGCTGCTTCTTAACAAATTCAACAAACTACCTGAACATAGCTAAAAATGGTCAGCTGCCTGTCTCAGGTAACTGTGATTATAAACTGCGTTAAGTCGAAGGCTGAGTTAATAGCTTGCCTTACCTTTTCTTGATGAGGTCAATGGCTGAGCCTATCAGGCCGTCTTTCATCTGCTGAAACCTGACGCCATAGCCAGAGAGATCGGCAGCTGTTTCCAACAGGAGCGAAGGACAACAAGACAGCTGGGCCTCTCCTGCTGTGTTCTTCTCCGCGCAGCTAAAGCTCTTACTGAATCTTGTCCCGTTTGCAAGCTCTGGTCTCTTCGCCAGGTCCTCACACTCATGGGGCAGGGTCACTTCTGTCTGCAACGGTGACCCAGGAGCCGGGCTGGTGCAGATCGGGTCTGGGGAGACACCATGCTCCCTCGGGCTGGTCAATACCTGGATGGGTGACGCTGGAGAGGCTTCGCTGCCAGTAGGTGTAAGGCCAGTCTGCGAACAAGGCTGTTGGGATTCTGGTTGACAGCGGCAGGGTCTGGGGCCATAGCAAGCGAGTCCCTGGCATCTGATGGACTGCCTCCTCCGTGGGGTGTGGTGTTCCATCTTAATCAGTGATGGGCAACTGCCACCGGTCACCCTCCTCACTGCGCCGCAGAGAGTGGCGAAACTCTTGCTTTCCTGCGGCTGAGCCTCGGTGCTTGGGGCCTGGCATCTCTCTCTCCTCCTCATCTTTTTGAACTCCTCGAACGAGGGAATGTGGACCCGCGCCTTAAAGGCTCGCCTCCTTTCAGACGCCACTGTCGACGGCTCTTTCGGAGTGGTCCTTCCGGGCTGGCGCAGCAGTTCTGTGGTCTGGGACTTCACTACCTCGCCACCCTCCTCCTTGGAGGGGATGGTTATCAGGTTCGGCGTGCTGTTCTGACGGCGCAGCTTCAACCTCCGCATGGCTTCCTCCTTGATCTCCGCGGGGCTGCTCAATCGCTGCTGAGGAGCTGAGCAGCCGTTCTGGGAAGGCATTGCCGCCAAGGGGTTGCTCAACATCTTGCCATACCGTGACGGGCAGTGGCCATGGTTCACCCTTCCAACGCAGTCCTTCGAAGCAGAGAGATCCTCGGGAAAGGCCTGAGGGCGGACAGGTTTACCGATCTCCACTGCCTTGGGGCTCTGGAACCGGAGCTTCTCTTTCAGTTCCTTCTTAGCTCCGCTGTTCAGGGCCTTCTCGGCCTTTGAAGGGAAGAGCCACTGTGGCACTTTGGCGAATGGCGGTGGGTATCCCACCTTGGGACTCCCCGGCCGTGGACCGACGCTAGCACGCAGCAGGCTGTCGATGTCAGGGCGCCCCGTTGAGACCTCGTTCCAATCGCTGGTCATCTGGCAGCGGAAGGCGAATCCCCTCCCGGCGCCCTGGCAAGGCGGGCTGAGCGAGTGAACATTGCCCTCAGCCACTGCAGTCCAGTGAAGGTTCTCCAAGCTCCGGTACGGCCTGGCCTCCGGGCCTACAGCCACAGCGCAGCCCGGCACAGCGTGGCAGAGTGAGCGCTCCGCTGTCCGCTGGCGGAACGCCAGCTGCTGAGCCGAACCCGAACATCCCATTGAGCCCGGGTCACACAGGGAGACACTGTCCTGGAAACAGGGGACCTCCCGGCTCGCATGTGTGGCTGCGGTGTATGTCATAACAGCTCCCCCTGGGAAGGTGAGGCCTGGTTCAGGAGTGGGCAAGTGCACCGGCAGGTCATCAGAGCAGTGACCAACGTCCATGCCACACAGAACGGGTAATACAACTGCTGCTCCAGAAAAGTCAAATGCGTTTGGCATTCACGTTTGGCATTGAGACAATGGAAACAGACTCCTGGGTATTGGGCACTGAGATGAGGCTGAGCGCTGTGCTGCAGAGAGACATAGAGAGACTGTTACTATTATCCCTAGGGACGTCGCTCAACCACAAAGCACACTGACAGAGCATGCATTCAAATGAAACACTATTTTCTGATAGAATGCATTGTTTAATCATCCCATCCAATATGGGGACTGAGTCAAGGGTGAGATTTCTTCACTTGGACGCTGGTGCCCTGCGGAATTCTCTGCCACAGGAGATTGTGGAGGCCAAATCCTTGAATACATTTAGGAAAGAAATAGATAGATTTTAAAGGACTAAATTGTCAAGGGGTATTAGGAGAGAGCCGGAGAATGGCATTGAGATAGCAGATCAGCCAAGAATATGCTGATCAGTGCAATGTGCAGAATGGCCTACTCCTGCTCCCATTATCAGTATTTCTATTTGGAGTTCTGAGGAAGGGTGACCAGACCTGAAACGTTGACTCTGTTTCCTCCTCCACAGATGCTGCCAGACCTGCTCAGCTTTTCCAGCAATTTTGTTTTGGTTTCTATTTAGAACTTTGATTTTCCAAGCTGGGCAGAAATCTCCTGAGCCCTTCAAATATATTCCAGCAAGTTACTCTCTCCTGGAGTCTATTATTCTATTTATAAACTGCCCGAATCCCTCGATTATACTCCATGCTGTAACTCCCTCCCTGTTATGTGTTATTTTACATATAAACCTCCCCAAACTCCTCAGTTAGGTGACAATATTTACTCCTGGTGTCTATCCTATATACAAGGCACCTAAGCCGCTGGATTAGATTCCAGCATGTAATTCATTCCTTGGTATCTGTTATTCTGTATTTAAGTCACTCTAAACCACTCGATTATGTTCTGTATCTTACTCCAGGGTATTTATTATTCTTTACATAAACCACTCAAACGTCTTAGTTAGATTTGAGCCTATAACTCATGCCTGGGGCCTGTTATTGTATTAATAAACCACCCAAAATCTGTTGATTAGATTCCAGCCGCAACTCACTCCCAGAAACCTGTTAATCTATATGTAAACTGCCCCGAAACCCCTTGATTAGATTCCACTCTGTAACTCATTCCTGTGAATCTACTTTTCTACCTATAAAGCATATGAATCTCTTGAAGCACAGGAAATTCGATTCCAGGCTGTAACACACTGTTGATCATTCATTATTGCAGATATAAATCATGGAAACACCTTGAGTAATCTCCAGCTCGAAGCACGCTCCTGTGTATCCATCATTCTCCAAACTTTTAATTAACAAATTCTGTGATAGGGTTAGGGTTAGAATTTAGGTTAGGGTTATAATTCTCCTAGTCCTGATGCAACATCAACATTACGAATAGTGTAGATGTTTCTGTGGATTGTCACCCTGCTGCGATGGGGAGGCTTCAGTGTTTCGTTGATCTTGAGAGCAATGTTGCCAGGAGTTCTCCAACTCCTGGTAGGGCCACCCATGATGGTAAGGTAGGAGGAAAGAACAGACAAAGCACAATCCAAAACAGGTTGTCAACGGTAATCTCGGCGGAATATATGCACGTGAGATGGACAGCAGTAACAATGGATGAAAGCTACACAGTTGGGAGATCCCCAGTGATCATGATCTTCTTACACTGGAATTGGATCTCTGTCTGTCAAGGACTGTGTGTTGGCTGATGTGCAACAACAGTTAAAAGACGTTATGCACAAGGTGTCTACCTAGAGGAATTTAACACCCCCACCCCCACTGCCGTACACAAACCCAGTGGTGATTGGTGAGAGGTGGTGAGGATAGATTATGAGATTGGGAAGTCCCTAGATTCGGACCAGCACAGAGTGGGCGGAGTTTGATGCAGTCGTTTTGTGTCTGGAATGCGAACATGATGGTGTATCAGCAGCTTTCTTCATGACTGAGCTGCCCCCTTCAGGATCCATTCTGTCCCCCCTCGCATGGGAAATGGGCTGGGAATGCTGCTGTAAAAAATAGTCTGTTCCATCATCAATCTGCTTGGAAAATTGCATCCAGCGGGTTCATCGACCAGCAGTCTGAAAACCAAAGTCAAACTCAGTCTCGGAACCTGGAATGTTGGAACCCTTAGGGAGAATAAGCAAATTAATTGTCTGGAATGAAGAACAGCCCTTGCTACCTGAGTTGGTTACACTTTCTTCTGGAGAGGAAAACCTGGTGGTCGATCTAGGATGCATGAATGGTGCCGTTTCTTCAGTGCCAACATAACAAACCCAACACCCTTGGCCTCAAAGCAGAGCAGAGTAAGGATAGCACCCTCCAACGGAGAGAACATTTCAAAGAATTTCTGAATTACAATACAATTGCAGACGAGGATGTGCATGAGGAAATCCCTCAACACCCCCCCCATCGGTGATGATCTTAGACTCCAACCCAGTGAGGCAGAAGTTGAAGCCTCCATTAGAGACATGAAGAATGGAAAAAGTGCAGGAGTAGGTGGAATCTCAGCAGAGATTTTCAGACTTGGAGGAGCAGAGCTTACCCATTATCCGTATCAACTATTCCTGAAAATCTGGAGCAAAGAAAAAAATTCCCGTCGATCTCGTGGATTCTACCATCACCACCATCTTCAAGAAAGGAGCTACTGAGGAATCTTCCTATTATCCATTGCCAGGAACATCATCGCCTCACTAGGTCCCTTCTCCCAGTCTCAAGGGTAAATCCTTCCTAAAAGCCAGTGTGGGTTCTGACCAAAGTGTGCAGGTATGGGCATGATTTCACTGCTGGGCAACTCAGAAAAAAACGCCTGGACCAACACAAACTATTCTGCATGGCCCTCATTGACCTGACCAAAGCCTTTGACTCAGCCAATCAGCCATGTGCCAAGGAAAATCCTGTCAAAGGCCAGCTGTCCAGTGACATTCATTAACATCTTCCATCTCCTCCATGACAAGATGTCAGCAACGATGCTCGCAACAGTCATGTAATAGAATCCTGTGACTTCAAAACAGGGGTCAAGGGTCCACCTTCATCTCCACCATTCTTCAACTTGTCAAGAACAAGCTTCCCGGTGGTGTGGGCATTGTCTACAGGTCGGACAGAATCCAAGTTGAAATCTAAGAAGAAAATTACACAACCTCGCTTGTGGAATTTCAGAATGTGGATTACAATGTCATCTCCGTGGTCTTGGAAGAAGATCTTCAAGCTTCACTTGATGCCTTCACAGAAGTATACCAAAGAATTGCCTCAACCAACGGAAGACTCAAATCTTTACCAACCTGTTCCTGGTCAAGTTCCAGTCCATTCCTACTTTACGATCAACGATTGGTTCAGTTCACTTTCTGGTCAATATTGATATCGGGTGATTGAGTCACAGTAATGCCAGCGAATGCTGAGAAAGTTAGCTGCACTCTCGTTTGAGGTGATCATTGCCTGGCACTTATGTAGCATAAAATGTTCCTTGTCACTTATCTGTCCATATCTGAAATCTGTTGTGGTCTCATGACTGGGGTGTGTAATTCTCTGAGTGGAATGACGGAGAAGGGGGGAGAGTAGGGTTGAGGGAGAAGATTAGCCATTATCATAATGAATGGGGGAGTGGGCTTGAGGGGCTGAATGGCCTAGTCCCCTTCCTATTTTTTGTGCTTGTATGTTTATCTGATCTCTATCTGATCAACATTGTGGGAAGGAGTGGGCACACCTATCACAAGTGTGTTTGTGTGTGTAAACCAGCCTACAAGAATCCAGGGGTCAATTCCTGACCAGGGAGGCGGTGCAGTTTTGTATCGCTGGTGGCTGCTGGTTTGTAGAAGATAATTCCCCTTTTACTGCTGAAAAGAGAGACATGTTGTTGAAGTTCTTCATCCTGCACTCTTTAGGACAAATGCAAGAACGCCAAATTTCAAATGAAGACAACTGCTACATGAGCATACGATACCGACGACTGCAAATGTATACTTGCATCGGTTGATAGCACCATCCTCCTTTGTAGACTGGGTCTATAACAGCTGCTTGGTAGAAGTGATCTTGGAAATTCATTAGGTACTCAAGCAAGAATGTGCTCTTTTCTTTAAGAAGATGCAGTTCATCACAAGGGTCTATGAATAAGAAAGGTTTAGAGGGATGTGGACCAAATGCTGGCAGATAGCACTGACTAAGGTTGGGATGTTGCCAACTGTATGACTCGTCTCAGCAGTTCAGAATTGCTTGTTGGCAGCTTTTGTCTTTTATCAATGGAAACCAATTTCAGGAGAAAGCCTGTGCAGCTTTACCCAGAGGGAGGATGTCCCCAGATCCCATGCTCATCCATCACAGGGAGCCTTTACTGAATTCCCAAAGGTCTCCTGAAACATTCACAAAGCACTCAGTGTTTAGTTTACTTTATTCAAAAGTGCCCACTCTCTCAATCATCACCAGTCTCTAAGGAATAAACATAACAGTCACGATAATTTCCCAACTCTTGTAGTCTGAAATGTTTATCAGGAGAAAGAGCTTTCATTCGCAAAACACCTTGCCATATGGGCAACACAATGAGCGGCATGGTGGCTCAGTCATTGGCACTGCTGCCTTCCAGGTCCAGGGATGCAGGTTCAATTCCGGCCTCGGGTGACTGTCTGTGTGGAGCTTGCATGTTCTCCTAGTATCTGTGTGGGTTTCCTCCAGGTGCTCGGGTTTCCCCCCACAGTGCAAAGATGCGCAGGTTAGGTGGATTGGCCATGCTAAATTGCCCCATAGTGCCCAGAGGTGTGCACTTGAGGTGGAATAGCCAATGGAAAGTGCACGATTACAGGGATCGGATATGGGAGTGGGCCTGGGTGAGATGCTGTATGGAGAATCAGTGTGAACATGCTGGGCCAAATGGTCTGCTTCTACACAGTAGGGATTCTAAGTCTCAGAGCAGCAATGTTTAAAAAAAAAGGAAAATGGAGCAATTCTGAAGGACAAACATGCACAGAATGACACATCAAGGAATAGATGAATACTTGAAGGGCAATTGAATTAAACACAGTTCTCTTCCATTCTTTCACTGGATGTGGCTGTCACTGACAATTTCAAATTTGCTGACCATCCCTAATTGTCCCTGAACTGAGTGTGGCCTGCTAGATCAGGTTCAGAGGGCAATTAAGAACAAACCACTTTTCTACGGGCCTGGAGTCAAATTCAGGCCAGGCCAGGTAAGGGCAAATGTTTCCCTTCCATGAATGGGTCCTTATAGCAATCGATGTTCCATGGCCACCATCAATGAGATTAGCTTTCATTCCAGACTACATCTCTCAACTGAATTAATCAAACATGTTAAAGAAGTACATTTGAAGTGTATCTGAGATAATGGGAACTGCAGATGCTGGAGAATCTGAGATAACAAAGTGTGGAGCTGGATGAACACAGCAGGCCGAGCAACATCTTAGGAGGACAAAAGCTGATGTTTCGGGCCTGGACCCTTCATCTGAAGAAGAGTCCAGGCCCGAAACAACAGCTTTTGTGCTCCTGAGATGCTGCGTGGCCTGCTGTGTCCATCCAGCTCCACACTTTGTCACATTTGAAGTGTACTTAGTTGTAATGTAGGCAACATGGCAGGGGAGGCAGGAGTATGGTGGTAATGTCACTGGATTCATAATTCAGGAACTCTAGGGACATGGATTCAAACCTCGGTGTAGTAGATGGTGGAATTCAAATCCAAAAAGCTGGCCATGTAACCACTGACCTTTGTTGACTGACTCAGGAACCTGTCTGGTTCACTCATACTCTTCAGGGAAGGCATCTGGCCTACAAGTGATTTCAGACCAACATCAATTGTTCTCGGTAATTGGGATTCAGTAATAAATGCTGACCTTGCTAATGACATCCACATTCAATAAATAAAATAAACTAAATTTAATTTAAATTCTACCAACTGCTACAATGAGATGTGAATCCATGTTTTGGGTGCATTTGCCTGAATTACTAGGTGAATGGCATTACTATTACAGTATCTCTTCTGCCATGAAAGCCTGCCTTTCATTTCCTGTTTTCAAGTAGTTGTGCAAATCCCTTTAAAAAGTAATTATTCCACTGCCCTGTCAGATGGTTTATTCCAGAACAAAACGATACAATCAATAAAAAAAATCCTTCTTATGTATCCCTTGGATAATATTCAGCTTTAGGCTGATAAGGGGCAAGTCACATTCATGTCAAACAAGTACGAGGCAATGACTATTCTAACAAGAGACAATCTACTCATTGCCCCTTGACATTACCATCACTATCTCCTCCACTATTCACATCCTGGCAGTTACTGTGGTGACAAATGCAGGTCAGAGGCTAGGAATTCTGCAGTGAATAATTCATCTCCAGGCTTCCCAGAGCCTGTTCACCATCTTTTTTGTTTCAAATTCACTGGCTAGGCAGCATTTATTCTAATGAAGGGTCCCGACCCAAAACGGTGACTTTCCTGCTCCTCTGATGCTGCCTGGCCTGCTGTGTTCCTTCAGTTCCATGCTGTGTTGACCCTGACTCCTTGTGAGCCTGCAGTTCTTGCTATCTCAGGCAACATTTATTGCCCATCCCTAATTGCTCAGAAGACAGATGAGAGTTGCTGTGGAACCTGGGGTCACATACAGGCCAGACCAGGTAAGGATGGCAGTTTCTTTCCCTAAAGGATGTTGGTGAACCAGATGGGTTTTTCAATTGGCAATGGGTTCATGGTCATCATCAGATTCCTAATTCCAGATATTTATTGAATTCAAATTCCACCATATGTGGTGGGATTCGAACCTGGGTCCCCAGGATGTTTTCTGGGGTTTCTGGATTAACAGTCCAGCGATCATACCGCTAGGCCATCACCTTCCCTGAAGGGGCAAGTCAGAAAGCTGCATCTTGGTGCAATTCAGGTGGTTCATTGGCATCAGAGATGGCCAGCGCAGTCCTTGTATTAAGGTGTGATGGATGGTTTATTACACTTGGGCATTACCAGGCAGCACAGTGGCTCACTGGTTAGCACTGCTGCCTCAGTGCCAGAGGCCTGGGTTCGATTCCACCCTCAGGCGCTTGTCTGTGTGGAGTTTGCACGTTCTCCCTGTGTCTGCGTGGGTTTCCTCCGGGTGCTCCGGTTTCCTCCCACAGTCCAAAGATGTGCAGGCTAGGTGGACTGGCCATGCTAAATTGCCCATAGTGTTCAGGGATGTGTAGATTAAGTGGGTTTTAGGGGGATGGGTCTGGATGGGATGCTCTGAGGGTTGGTGTGGACTTGTTGGGCCGAAGGGCCTGTTTCCACACTGTAGGGATTCTATGATCTATGACAGTCTTGGAGTTCGAGTGACAAAGTGTGAATGAGTTTGTTCAGTGATAATTAGAGAAGTTGTAATATCGCATTACTGACAAACCTCACAGCAACAAGGCCTCCCCAATTAATTATTTGTCACAAAGGTGATTGCTACTCTTCAACACAGATTCCTGTAGGAAATTAATGCTCATTGTATGCAACAAAGCATGCAGAATAGTTCATTACAGATTCAAGCACAAACTTCTGGAGGATCTCAGTTGGTCTGTCAACGGCTGAGGAGAGAAGCAGAGCTGATGTTTTGACCTCCGAATGACCCAGCTTCAGAACTGGTCTACATTCAAATCTGTATGAATTAATGACTTGCATTTTTTGGTTGTCATTTGTGATCACCAGATGCATCAACATTTTTCAGCCAAGTGTTGTCACTGTTATAATGTATAGACTGCAGCAGCTAATTAATGCACAACAAGGACGCACAAACAGAAATGCATTAATGGTCAGCTTGCCTGTGTTTTGCAACCCTGATTGAGACACAAATAGTAACCAGGAAACTGACAAGAGCTCCCACGTTATTCTACCAAAAATGTATGGGAGCTTTTGTGTACAGCTGAGTGGGAAGTTGGAGGCCACCGTGTAACATCTCATCTAAAAGATGGCATCTCCAATGCTGCAGTGCACACTCAGTACAGTACTGAGTGTTATCCTAGATTTCTGCTCAAACTTGAACCCAAAATCCAGTGACTCAGTATTAGCTGATTTTCACCGGTGCAGAGGTGGTGAGTAAGGCATTCAGGACCGGGCAGATGCATGGGAGCTTTAAATGTTACAATTCCTTTGGAAATGTTTTGTGAAAAATAAGTATTTGGGAAAAAGCTCCTTGTGTCTGTGAAATCTGTTAATAATGACATAATACATTTCATCTGCATCATGTGTGAGTGTAGTTCCAATAACACTTTAGACCCTTGAAACCATGAAGGCCAAAGCAGCTTGCTTCATCAGAATTACATCCACTACTTTCAACATTCACTTCTTCCACTTCTGGCACAGTGGCCACATCTACAAGGCAGAGCTGCAACAGCTTTGACCATAACTTACAAATCCACGACCTCCATCCCCTAGGAAGACAAAGGCAGCAGGTCCGAGCACATAGGCCACAGGCCTCCGTTACTGGGTCCTCATGCACCTGTCACTTCATGAACTGCAATGGTCAAGGATTCAGCTCACCACCACCTTCCAAAAGCAACTTGGAATGGGCAACAGACTCCCTTGCCCTGTGAACTAACAAAAAGAGTGTTTAGCAATAAGATAACACTTCAACCACTTTCCCTCACCAGACATTGCCGTGAACTGAAGTGGATTTTGAGAAATCCCCCTCACCATATCCAGTGGGTTCAGGGTCCTTGGCTTTCTGTCTGTAAGCTAGAGCTCCATGTGAAACACATTTCCACATGTTCACACACAGTCACTCTCTCCGCTCTTTATGATCACTGGAGACTTCTGTTGCCTTGGGAACAAAGGCCATGGGTGAACATGTCCATGAAGAAGGGTAGAAAGGTTGCCATGGAGACTTTGACAAGCTGCCAGTCACTTTAATGTCACTTCGGGAATCGTACAGAGTGACAGACAACAAGAAATAAATGAACCGTGAACGCCAGAGGCAGTCTCTCACAGCCCACTGCACTAAACAAGTGGATATAGTTACTGAGATGGCCTTAGGACTGACGGCAGGACTTTGTTGTTTTAATTGAGTGAGGAAATCTTCAACATTGCTGAAATGGGAGATTGATATGAACTTCAAATTGTATATGTACATGACGGGGAGCTCCTAATGTTGAGATGAGCTTTATCACGTAAAAGAGGCTTGTACACTGGGCAGGAACACTAGCCGAAGGATATGTGACTGTCACGAGTGGATTACTTTAGAGATTTCCATTAATAGGGCAGTGGAAACTGTGTGAATCTAGAGCTGAGTTGCCCTGGGAAATCACAAATTGCTGTCTGACCCAATATTAGACGTACTGGGGCAGTGCTGGAATCGTTGAGACAAAAGCTGACATTTATGTAGCGCCGAGATACTAAAATGTGAGGCTGGATGAACACAGCAGGCCAAGCAGCATCTCAGGAGCACAAAAGCTGACGTTTCGGGCCTAGACCCTTCATCAGCTCTCTGATGAAGGGTCCAGGCCTGAAACATCAGCTTTTGTGCTCCTGAGATGCTGCTGGGCCTGCTGTGTTCATCCAGCTCCACACTTTGTTATCTTGGATTCTCCAGCATCTGCAGTTCCCATTATCACTGATACTATTTACGTAGCGCCGCTTTGCACAATCTCTGACGTTTTACTGTCAATGAAATGTAGTCACTGTTGTACTGTACAGCAGTGGGCAATGTGAGCACAGCAAGCTCCAACCACCAGCTGCAAACAGGGAAAGATAATGACACTGCGGTGATGTCACTGGACTCGTGAACCAGAGGTCCTGTCTAATCCTCTGGGAACATGGGCTCAAATCCCATCCTTACTGCATCTATTGGAGTTTAAGTTAGATCAACGAAATTGAAAGCTGGACTCAGTAATGTCAAATGTTTAAAAACGCTGCCTGCCTCACTTGTTCATTTCCTTTCGGGAAGAAAATCTTATTACCTTCCCTGGTCTGACCTACACGTGACTTCTGACCTACAGCAATGAGGCCTACTCTTAACTGCCCTCTGAAACGGCCAAGCAAGCCAATCAGTTCAAGGGAAATAATGGATGTGCAATAAATGCTGGCTTTGCCACGATACCGACAGCCAATGCGGAAGCTAAATAAAAGTCACAGGATCTACAGCTGGGGAATTAATCCAGGCCCCAAGGAACTGGATAAGATTGGTCTAGGCCCGAAACGTCAGCTTTTGTGCTCCTGAGATGCTGCCTGACCTGCTGTGTTCATCCAGCTCCACACCTTGTTATCTAAGATTCCCTTGCTCTTCTTTGACATAATGCCATGGGATGTCAGAAATTCCCTTTTCAAAATTACAAAAAAGCAAAAAGGCAGCCAGGGTAAGAGACCCCTGTGCAGGGTAAAGACCAGTGAGGAGGAAATGTGTCACTCTTGTACAGATGACTAGGTAGGATGGTGTGAGGCTATAGATTGAGATTATACATTGAGTGTATAACACTACAGATTGTGCATGCAGGGGATGGCTGTGAGACAACAGAAGGAATGGCATGGTAATGTCACTGGACTCATAATCCAGGATCCCTGACTGATGTTCCTGGGAGAAAGATTCAAATCCAACTAAAATTTCAATTTTTAAAAAATCTGGAATTCAAAGCTAACCAACGGTGAGATGAAAGCATTACTGATTGTTGTAAAAACCCATCAGCTTCACTAATGATCTTTAAGGAAGGAAATCTGCGGTCCTCACCTGGTTTGGTCGACATGTGACTCCTAACCACAGCAATATCATTAACATTTAAGTGCGCTCTGAGCTCTGGGAGGGGGGGCGTGGGGCAATAAACGATGGCCCAGCCCACATCTCACAAATGAATTAAAAAACAAATGATGGTGATGAGTGAGTCTCTAGATTAGGGTTTAGTGGTGTGAGGCTGTGGGTTGGGTGTTGTAAGATAAGAAGAGGAAAAGTTCCCCTGCCATTGCCTCTGTGGTAGCCTTCAGCCCCAACCTTTCTAGCATCCAGTAATGTGATGGTGGGTTAGGGCTTCTGAGCATGGGGCTCGTCTGCTCTGTCTGCTTTCCTTTTAATTTCTTCTCTCTTTTCTCTTTTTTCCTTTTTCTAACTTCCCTCTAGTTGAAGAACTTGGTGGCTGTGGCTGTAAGGGCATCAGTGGCAGCGAGTGGCCCAGCATCGCGGACTCAACTGGCCCCAGAATCGCGGACTCAACTTGATCCAGCATCACGACTCAACTGGATCCAGCAACACGGACTCAACTGGGCCCAGCATCATGGACTCAACTGGGCCCAGCATCACGGACTCAACTGGATCCAGCATCACGGACTCAACTGGATCCAGCATCACGGACTCAACTGGGCCCAGCATCGCGGACTCAACTTGATCCAGCATCACGACTCAACTGGATCCAGCATCACGGACTCAACTGGGCCCAGCATCATGGACTCAACTGGGCCCAGCATCACGGACTCAACTGGATCCAGCATCATGACTCAACTGGGCCCAGCATCATGGACTCAACTGGGCCCAGCATCACGGACTCAACTGGATCCAGCATCATGACTCAACTGGGCCCAGCATCGCGGACTCAACTGGGCCCAGCATCGCAGACTCAACTGGGCCCAGCATCGCGGACTCAACTGGATCCAGCATCACGCACTCAACTGGATCCAGCATCACGACTCAACTGGATCCAGCATCACGGATTCAACTGGGCCCAGCATCACGCACTCAACTGGGCCCAGCATCACGGACTCAACTGGGCCTAGCATCACGGACTCAAATGGGCCCAGCATCACGGACTCAACTGGATCCAGCATTGCGGCCTTAAATGGGCCCAGCATCGCGGAAATCAAATGGGCCCAGCATCGTGGATTCAAATGGGCCCAGCATCGCGGCCTCAAATAGGCCCAGCATTTCGGACTCCAATGGGCCCAGCATCACGACTCAACTGGATCCAGCATCACGGACTCAACTGGGCCCAGCATCACGGACTCAACTGGGCCCAGCATCACGGACTCAACTGGATCCAGCATTGCGGCCTCAAATGGGCC